>NC_057753.1:2754019-2770642 GCF_004010195.1 Chiloscyllium plagiosum
CATTGCAATTAAGCATCCTGTCTATTTTTGTGTCGTCCGCAACTGTAGCTTCTACCTCTATCTCAAGGTTGTTAATGCAGATTGTAAATAGCTGGAACCCCAGACCGAACCTTGTTGCATCGTACAAGTTACATTTGCCATTCAAAAAGCAGATTTATCCTGACTCTCTGTCTTCTGTCATCAGCCAGTCAACTATCCATGCTAATACATTTCTGCTAATCCAACATGATCCAAACTTGTGAATTAATCTTTTTTTTATTTGCATTGCCCAATCAACCGCCTTGCAGAAGACCAGATAAATTATACCTGCAGCACCGCCATTGTCCATGTTGCTTGTTAGTTGTTTGAAGAAAACTCACAAAATTAGCCAAGCATTATTTGCCTCCCTTCATAATGGCAAGTGTCCCGAATTCCTTTTTTAACTATCCTAATATCATGCCGTTCCACCTTCAATGAGTTTTAGACAAATGCTCCAGATCCTTTTGCTCAATGGAACTTCATAGTATCATGCCATTATTTTATACTTTGTGTCAAGTTTTTCCTTCTAAAGTGTATCGTCATGCATTTCTCAGGATAAAATTCCATTGCTTATCTTTCTCTTTCTCCATCCCGTTTACATTTTTCTTCACGCCCAAGACATTCAACAGCACTCTTAAATACCTGAACAACTTTCTGTCATCTCCAAATGTACCCATCCAGCCCCTCACACAGTCATCTAAGTCATTTATTTTAAAAAATGAATAATTAAGGACTCAGCAGATGCCACTTTCATCAACCACTGAAAACTGGCTTCCAATCATTAAAGCAACCTTCTGTCACCACACTCTGCCTGGTGGAAATCAATTAATTTTAAATCAAATCCATCAAATTATCCTGTGCGGCATATACGTTTACCTTCTTGATAATTTCCTATGTGAGACCTCGTCAACAGTTTTGTTTAAATTTATATTACTGACCTCATTTACACATTTCGTCACCTTCTTACGTTTCAATCAAATTCAGTCGGCTTGACCATACTCTGACCAAGCCATGCTGACTGTCCTGATCAATCTTTGCTTCTCCAAGTGGAGATAGACGCTGTCCTTCAAAATTATCTGCAGCAATTTCCTGACCACTGATGTGGGAATCGCTGCTCTGTTGTCCTCTGGATTATCTCTAAAATCCTTCATAAGTATTAAGAACACATTAATCATTCTCCTGTACTCTGCGACCTGCAGAGATTTTGCTTTTAAAATGTCAGTGTTTCAGCTATCTCCTCCCTTGCCTCCGACATCAGGCTGTGACACATTACATCTGGACCATGAGATTTATGCACTTTCAAACCCGCCAACATTTCTAAAACCTTGCCCTAACTGCTCAATTCGCTCAAGCACCTCACAGTCTCTCCCAAAAGCTTGCATACCTATGTCCTCATTCTCTTAGTTGAACAACACTCAATAATTGGGCCTCACAGCCCTTCTGCAACAATAAATTCCACAGATTCAGCACCATCTGATTTTAGAGATTCTTCCTCATCTTAGCTCGAAAACATCATCCTTTCTCCCCGAGGCTGTGCCTCAGCAGAATCGTCTCATTTGTTACTGAATATGTTTTTTTTTTCAACTCCACTCTTACCAGGACTCTTCGTATTCTGTAAACTTCAATGATATCTCCTTCATATTTCTAAATTCCATCGCGTTAAGTTCCAGAGTCCTCAACCACTCCTCAAATGACAAACCCTTCATTCCCGGAATTGGTCTTGCTAACCTTCTCTGAACCCCCATGAACACTATGATATGGAAACGAAATTTGCTCACGACATTCCAAACCCGATCTGACTAGCGCCTCATACAGCCTTAACAGTATATATCAAGAGTCGTGCATTCCACCACTCCCAAAATGAATTTTACCATTGCATTGGCCTTCCTAATTGGCAAATTAAAATGTATATTAACCGAAAAAGTATCCTGATTGAGGACTCACAAATTCTTTTGTGCTTCAGATTTAGAAAGCCTTTCGCAAATAATCTGCACCTCCGTTCTTCCCACTGAAATGTATAAACTCACAATTTTCCTTATTGTACTCTATCTGCCTCTTCTTTGCCCACTCGTCTAGCTTGTCCAAGTCTAACCACAGCCTCGCCAATGTCCTGCTTAAACATTTCTCCTATTTCATGTGTCTGGAAAATTCAGGCATTTGTTTTGAAACTTGAGGTAAAGCAAATATTATTGATTGGAATTCCGTTGGTTAAGTGAATCTCATTGGGTAGGAATTCCCTATGCATGTTTGCTGACTTGGCTGAATTAGTATGTCCTGGCTGACAGATATAAAGAGAAGTCTCGGGAATTCCCCTCACCCTCGGGATTGGCTCTTAGTTGGCTGGACAGGGTCCAAGTACTGTCCACCCAAAACTGAAGATAACTTGGTGACAGAATGCAGGGCGCCCTGCAGTTATTTCTCAGCTCAAATGGATGGATGTAGTACAGAACAATCGGGATGGATTGAACGTGTACAGGGAGATCCGAATGGTTTTCATATTCCTCCCTTTCACCCCTTCGCCACTACAGCACACACAAACATTGTTCATGCTACTCAAATAAAATATCAGGACGGACATAGTTGCGTAGGTGATAATTTGACTTGTTGCCTCTGTCCAGGTACGTGGCAGAAGCAACTCAACAGTCTCACTGCCTTGCCTTTTCCCGCCCGCCATGCAGTGTTTATTTGCCTTGTCGCTATTTTGACAAGGATTCAGCATGAACTTGGAGTTTTGATTGGGGACCAGTGATGGATTTAGTAAATGGGAGAGCAGGCTTGAGATAATACTCGCTCCTTTGACTGTAATTTGTTGCCGGGATGTTAACAGTGACAACAGTACTAAAGAGTGCTATATCTTAAATAGCGTGGATGAAGTGTTGAAGCCATCGTTTCAAGGTTGTAGTATCATTGGAAGATTGGGTTTGAATGTCAGCGATGCCACGTTATTTTCAAAGTTGACATTTCTTTCACTTCTCTGCAGTACATTTCTGTGATTTAATTTGGTAGCCTGATAAGTAAAGGCAATGCAACCATAGACTGTTTCTGGGGTAAAATAACATATATTACTGAAGAGCGACAACAGTTAGTTTTATGGAAAGCAACACAGACGTTTTGGAATATACAGGAGTGATTTAAAAAAACGTGGACCAGTAAGAGTCGTGTCGAAGAGGGAGACCAGGAGAGGGAGGTGAAAGCAGAACAATGCTGCATTTGCCAGTCTAAACAGAAGCACAATGTTCCCCAAGCAGTCGTGATAAAGGAGTAAGGGCACAGAAATGAGGGGCCTGAGCAGAGGAGTGCAGTGGTGCTGCGGAACAGAGTAGAATAGAACAGAATACCCTTTATAGTCATATGTACTCCATTGTAGACGCTATTTTTAACACAGCTTTGAAAAGCTTTCACAGTGTCGGCCTGATATTGGCACCAGGTTAGGTACAAGTACGGAGGTACAAATCATGGCCACGAAAGAGCATTAGAAAGCAGTTGCATCATTTTACCGATTTTTAAAAACGTTATCAATACGATATCGTTAGAGGATTGTTGTTGCAGTCAGGTTAAAAACATCAAATATAAAATGAATTGCACGAGCTCAGCACAGGGCCACAACATGTGGTTTGATTACTCGCACCCGTCCCCAGTCCACAGTGGTCCACACTCCACTGCAAGCTTACAGATCATCCTGCACAGGCACTCAGCTGCTCCAAGGTAAGTTTGAGGACTGCATCCGCCACGTCAGTCTCCATTTGGGAGTCACTGCCCGCGAGCTGCTCCTGGACTCACTGCCCACGAGATGCTCAGGGACTCACTATCGTGCGCTGCTCCAGGATTCAGAATAACAGTGCAAAAGTGCATATACTTTTCCTATGTATAAAAGACAGAACAGACTAGTTCTCTGAAGAATGTTCATGGGAATTAAAATATTAACTTCGCTTTACCTCCATCGACGCTGCGAGACATGCTGAGTTTCGCCAGCAGGTTTTCTGTCTCTTTCTGAATTCCAGCTTGCACAGCTTTTTTCTTGCTTTAGGCTATTGCAAGCAGGAAGCTGCCAGCACAGAAATAGGTCATGTCACCCCATCTGCCGCTTTGAAAGAACTTTATGGATGTTAGCTCTGGAATAATGAATGCACCAACGTAAACATTCAGTCATTAAACAGAAAACACCACCACCCTTCGCCCACCTCCCATCACCTTATGCAGTCAGCAGTTTCTAAAGATTCTTCATACTCTGAAAGAAATTTCTCTTCATCTGAATCTTAAATAGACAATGTTGGTTTCGTGAGAGCATTTGTTGCAGTTCTAGAGTCACTAGGCAGGAGAAACTTTCGAACTATATATCCTCTCAGAGCACAAAACATTTTCTTCCATGTTTTAATGAGTTCACTTCTGATACTTCAAAACTATCAGTAATATGGTTGCAGTTCCCTTGATCGCTCCTTGAGAGACATAAAGATCGAATAAGAGGCAAATACAAAATTGATGCCTCGTAATAGCTTAGGAATTATAAATAAAACCATTTCCATGTCATTCTCTCACTTGACACAGATCTGGCAGATCAGTAACTGCTCATGGTTAGACCAGTAGTGAGTCCAAGGATGTGAATGGCCTAATCAACGGTATAAAGGACATTCTCTGTAGATTAGAACATTGTGTTCAACGAATTGGACATAATTCGAAAAGATGATAAACATAAGTACCAAGCACTTAGTTCTTCGTATCTTGAATTCAACAACAAGAACAGAAAACTGCTGTGATGGAAGAACACCCATCTAAATCTGGAGGGGGAGTAGGATGTGAGGAAGAAGCTATAAGCTTTCACTGAATCCTACACTCAAGTTTGTACCAGAGGAGCGATAGCAGAGTTAAATATCACCCAGAGCAGCACAGACTGACTTAACCAATTTAACCAGGCAGTGAAAGGTATGGCCGCCCACTCAGAAATCAATCAGAATGATGGGTGACGTTGTGCATGAGACTGAACTCCTATGGAGGCGTCAACAAGGTGACTCATATAAATTCTGTGCGAGGATAATACCTAAACACCAGTCACAGAGCCAAGAAACCATCCGCAACCATGCACCATGGTAAACCCCATCCAACACAGACATAAATCCAGAAGTCTATCTCGAATAGAGAAATAGAAACGAGTACAGACTACTGTCTTTGTCAGTGATTCCAGTGATCACTACTTCCTGACCACACCCATCCCGTGTCCTCCAAGTGTGAGGAAAGATAGGAGTTGCACGTTGTTTTGATACAGGCGAGATCCCTCAAAACTTTTCAAGTATGTAGACCAGACTCTTGTTAAACGTTCTTCAAATGCAGGCATTGGTATTAAAGGTTCAGGTTTTGTTACCACCTGTGTTTTTGCAATTACCTTTTATGCATGATACGTCTGCTAAAATTCAACTGCATGCTTGTGCAGCCCATGCCAGTGAAAATGTTTCTTGTACTTTAGATTGTGTTTCCTCATTCCTAGATGGCCCCCAAGTGGTAGCTCTATACACCACTGGCAATACGATTTGATGAATTTCTGCACATTTATCATCTGCCTGAATACGTGACGGTCTCCATTTCCTCATTGAGACATCATTTTTAAGGTAATAACATTCAGGGATAGATTCTGATTCCTTCTCTGTGTATGACTTTTGATACAATTTCTTCAAATTTTCATCATTCTGCTGTAACTCAATTAATATATCTGAGCTAAAGATGTCTGCATTTTCATCTATTTGCTCTTACTTTGTCTCTGCTAATTCCACTTCAACTTCCATATATGTACTCTTTGATGTTACAGCTGGTGACTTTGTGAACTCATCACCACACAGTCATGGAAAATTCCAGGATGTGGCAGGAGGCAGTACCCCGACTGGTGAATGAGTTGTATCATTAGCAAGGACGAATCGTATTCCTGAAGCTGACTATTTGTCTAGTGACGCTACCAAGAATTCTCCACTCCTCTCTGGGCATTCTAACATCACTTTAAATAATTGAGAGCTTTAACCGTGAATTCCCGTTACCAGTACCAATTTCTGAAGTTCAATCTCTCTCTCTCTCATTTTCTCTTTCATCTGCTTTTAATCCAGATTCCTTGCCTTTTGCATCGAACTCAAGCTGCTTCATTTGCAGTTGATTTTTAACCATCTCTAAAGATTCTGACAGCGCTTCAAGCAAATTTAAATTCTGAGCTATTGCTGGGATTATCTCTTCTCTCCTCGCGGAAATGGCTGCTCCAACATCAGTTTGGTTGCTAATTCCTGCAACTTACCCTAAACCACCTTTCGTAAAACTCCCAATGTCACTTCTTCCACCCCCAGAAAATTCTTGGTGATTGAAAGAGCCATTACTCTGCCAAGCAAGCTTTAAACCAACGAAACTATCACCCGGGATAAAAGACACTAACACCTATCACTCGCTGCTTCGATTCCAACACCTCCACCCTCAATTTGGAACAACACATCAAATCCCACAAATATCCTCCCATATGTTATGGGACAAGCCAAACCGCTCAAAGCATTTCAAGTTGGTAGCTGAGACATTCACTTTGCTTTTCGATTGTATGCCAATATACAGTGGAATGTCCAGGAGAGTATGAGCAGGTCAGACTATTTAGTTTTGAACAAAACAAAATTTATTTGTAAGATTACTGAATGAAATACAAAGAAGAGAATACAGTATACAGAATAATGTATCCAATCGAAAAATCCAGCAGGCGATCCCAACTCACTGTTGCTGGTCCAAAATACTTGCCAGCATCCTCATGAATACCCATTGACACAAAAGGTAAAATCAAAAGAAGGCTTACAGGCTGGAAATTAGAGAGAGAGAGAGACTCCAGTCTCCTCCAGCAACCTTTCTTCACTATTAACACACACATACACACACACATTTATATAGAGTAGTCGAGCACAACAAAGATTTGCTGAAATTGCACTTGAGAGAACTGGCCAATTCCCTTTCATGACACAAGCGTTTTTTGTTAACTTGAAAGCCTTCTTGCTGAAGCAGTATTCGTTAGTTGTCAACAAATTGGCCCGAAATCCTTTACCTCAGACGTTTCGGAACCTGTGGGTTACAACCTCTCTGAAACAAAAACCAAGGACAAGCCAACCCTTGTGACACGAATAGCTTGGTCACTAAGTAAAAAGTGTTCAAAACTAAATGAAAACGATTTCTGATGTGATGCAGATTTCTTTATACATTCTTAAACTGTCGCATGAAATAGAGTTTTAAAGTAGACGGTACTGTGAAAGTAGTCTGTGTGTACCATGACATGGAAGAGAATGTGCTGCAATGTACAGTACTTCTAATGTTAAATAAATCGATTTTCACATTTAATTGTTCTAATGGAAGTACTTTGAATATTCCGTTCCACTCTGGGTGCCAGATAAATGTAAAGAATGACGCGGGCAATTAATAACTGAATCATAAATCTGTTACCTTCAATGATAAATGTCGAATTGCTGAAATTGGAACTTGAATGACAAGTAACGTTTGCCAGTTTGACACATCGGATCTATATAAAACATAACAATTATGACGGGATGATACGACCTGAGGTGGAGAACAGCAAATCAATTGACTTTTTCCACTTCAGCATCTGTAGGATAACTGACCTTTTTGCCATTCCTCTGAAATCAGAGTCCCCTCTAATATCTCTGTATCGCCAGCGCATCTTTGACAGTTAAAGCATTGACCAGTGAAATCAGGATAAATAGGCGTAGAATTGTTAAAATAAATGTAAACCAGTTATGGCATATGTATGCGATGTACAAGCAATGACGCTGCGGAATCAGAACTGTTGTTAAGTATGTACATAGCTTCCTAATGCAAATATAATGGGCCATTTTTGCACAGGCCAGGGGGAAGTTGAGTCCCAGAATTCATGCTCCTATTTTCGCATTGCAATGCCTACTTGGTGTTATTCTCATCTCAACTCTGGAATTATGCTCTTTCCTCCATGATTGCAATAAGTGCGCTTGACTGAGCAGATAAAACCTTAACAGATCTTTTCTAGCACTGTTGATTAAACATTCCATTCGTGGCGATGGAGAGTCGATGGTAATTGGTCATGGTGGAATTCTCCTGATTTTTGTGCACTGGACCTATCTAGATGATTTCTCAAATTGTCGGGAGATGACAGTATTCTGGCTTAAACAATAGTTTGGCGAAGAGTACAACAAATTCTGGAGCACAGACCTTCATTACAATTACCATAATGCTAACAGAGTCCAAAGGCTTTGCCGTGTCCAGTATCTCTAATTGTTTCTTTTGCAAGCATTTTGGACAATCTGAAGGTGAAGAAGAGTTTATATCAAAATAAAACTTACATTGTTTGCTTACGCAATCGTCTTGAACTGTCACGTGACAGTCTCTTGTTGAAAATTCGCTTGCATGAATGAAATATTGCTGAGAAACAAATCACACTTAAACTCCTGCTGTGAAAACAGGTCATTCGGACAAGCGAGTCCAAACAGATCCCACGAAAAATATCTCACCAGACACACCCCCAACCGTTTCCCGGCATTCCCCATGGCCAGTCCACCTAAACTGCAAATACTTGGACTGTTGGAGAAAAGCGCAGGACCTGGAGCAAACCCCCGCTGAAGCAGGAAGAATGTACAAACTGCGCACAGACAGTCGCCCAAGGGAGGAACCATAAGACCAGTAGCAGAAATTAAGCCATTGTCCCTATCGAATGTTATCCACCATTCAATTATGTCTGATAGGTTTTTCGAACCCATTTCCCACTTTCTTCCCTTAACATTTGATCCCATTGGCAATCAAAAATACAACTATCACTGTTTTAAATATACTCAATGACCTCGGCTCCACAACCTTCTGAAGCAATGAATTTCATCGATTTTCAAATCTCAGGCTGAGGAGGTTTATCCTTATCTCCGTTCTTAAGTTTCTTCATTTTACTCTAATGTCGTGTAAACAAAGTAGCCACCGTGCCACAAGTCGATTCAGGCTGGCAAGCCTATTTCTGCCGAATGATCAGCTCTTTATTTCCATCAATGCGCTAACGGAGGCGATTGCATAATGCTGTTCTCGCTGCAATATACGATCCAGGGTAATATCCCATGTTGGAACCTGCCAAGGGAGATGGCAGAAATTGAATTAAATAAAAACCCGAAATTAAGAGTCTCAAGATGACCGTGAATCAATTGTCGAGTGTCGGGGGAAGACCATCGGACTCAGTAATGTTCTTTACAGAAGCAAGCTGGCATCCTAACTTAGTTTGAATTCTATGTATTTGTAGCTATCTGGAAATCCGTAGATCTCTAATTCAAACATGCACAACAACAGGTGTAGATAGCATATGCTTTGGCAATGACATGACATAAGACCTTTGGCGATCTGAAACTGTTGCATCCAAGAACTACACACAAATAATAAGAGACTACTCATGCAATTGTGAGATAAATTTTCGGGCAATAAACAGGAGCATCAAACTTTATCGAAAATGTCTGATGTTTGAATGTTCAACTGGACTTGGAATATAATGCTTCTGAAATTGGAAACTGAAATTGGCAAGACAACAAAACAATGATCATAGGAACTTAAACCAAAATTTCTGAGGATCAAACTGCCGAGGAAATTCGGTGGTGCTTCTGAATGAATGGCTTCAGATTAAAAATTGTTTTAATATAGTTTGCATTTATCTTAAAACGGTATTGTTAATGATTAAATAATCGTTGTCTTCTGACTGTTTCTCGAAGCCGAAAGACTGAAGTTTGGAAATTTGAAAATAATTCAGCAGAAAATAATTTCACGAATTTGAAGCAGAAAGGAATTTATTATGACGTTTGTTACTACTGTGTAATGACAGTGAAGAATGCAGATGACATCTTGGCGTAAATAATGGATAGGGGAAAGTGAGGACTGCAGATGCTGGAGATCAGAGCTGAAAATGTGTTGCTGGAAAAGCGCAGCAGGTCAGGCAGCATCCAAGGAGCAGGAGAATCGACGTTTCGGGCATGAGCCCTTCCTGTTGCTTTTCCAGCAACACATTTTCAGTACATAATGGATACAATGATGTGGAGATGCCGGTGTTGGACTTAGGGGGACAAAATTTAAAAACTCACAACAGCAGGTTATCGTCAAACTGTTGGACTAGAACCGTGTGTTGGGTGATTTTGAACTTATTAATTTAAGGGTAGAATACAAGAGCAGGGATTTCTTTCAGTTTTTGAATAGGGCCTGAGTGAGACCAGGGAATCTTTTGACTGAGGAGAGAACGCAATGATTATTTGCCAGAATGATTCCTAGGATGGTAGCCTGTGTCAAAAACAGAGACTGGATCATTTAGAACTGAATACACTGCAACTGGAATCAATGAGGAAACTACGAAAATCTAGCAGGAGTAGACAGGGTCAAAGAGAAAGGATGTTCTCGACGACCAGAGAGTCCAGAACCAAGCCTTAGAGAGTCGAATGGACTATTCCTGCTTCAAATTTGTGTACTTCTATGGAGAGTCAGTGACCGGATTGGAGCAGAAACACCACCTGAGCAACAGCTGCTCTGATCTGTTTCTTACAAGGACATTAGTAAAATGTAATGAGCCAATGAACTCCCCAGAGCCTGGAATGAGCTATAAATATCGCAATTTCACACTGAAGTTCTGAATTAGCACACAGCATCTAATAGAAATGCATGAAGCGACAAAAGGTCTGCTGTTTGCCATTTACTATCCCATCATTGGAGTAATAGGAGTTCCAGGTAAGTTACTGTGCCTTGGTAGTGACTGCATGAACAAGTAAAGCGGCTGTGAAAGAGACATTTCATTAGAATAGCTTCGCCACTTGTCAGGTACTCTCTCTGATTTAACGTCTTCTCATTTCCCCATCACCAGTACACTCAATTTCGTTTAACAGCTGTAACCGTTTTTCACAAACCTCGCATTAGTTCGTTATTTCAATCTCAGGATCTCTTCTACTTCTATCCATATGACAAAATTTGGCCGGGTTAATCTGTATCTTCTCCCCGTTATCAAGTTTATTTCAAATTCTCAACCATAAAGCTGGTTCATTCCTCCCGGACAATTGCATGTTCAGCAGCATTCTGTTTCTGGGAACACATACAATTTAATTGTTCTAATTATATGATTCCTCCGTTGAATGCTCACACCTTATAAAGTATGTGTATTTCTAATACGGAGTCGGCCCTGTTCCTGCAGTGAATTCAAATAATGTTATCATGGCATCAAGTCAATTCTATTCTAGTATTGACGCTGTTCTTGTGGATGAATTAACGAAACCTTATTGCTGTAGAAATCAGTTCTGTCTTCGTACTGAAATTCAAATATTATTATCACAGAGAAAATTATGTCCTGTTCTATTATTCACTTCAGATGTGGATAAGTTGCCACTTTATCCATAGTGTGTAATTGTAGATTTCTTGCAATATTGACAACTACAGATAAGAAGCACGATGAATTAATAATTAAGAATTATTAACCATAGAATAAAGTATGAATAAATGTAAATCAGGAAATTGTTAATGACACACCACCTTATAAAGTAAGTGTAATTCTAATACGGAGTCGGCCCTGTTCCTGCAGTGAATTCAAATAATGTTATCATGGCATCAAGTCAATTCTATTCTAGTATTGACTCTGTTCTTGTGGATGAATTAACGAAACCTTATTGCTGTGGAAATCAGTTCTGTCGTCGTACTGAAAATCACATATTATTATCACAGAGCAAATTATGTCCTGTTCTATTATTCACTTCAGATGTGTGTAATTGTAGATTTCTTGCAATATTGACAGCTACAGATAAGAATCACGATGAATTAATAATTAAGAATTATTAACAATAGAATAAAGTATGAATAAATGTAAATCAGGAAATTGTTAATGACGCACTGTATCAATGGCAGGTAATAGCCACATCTTATTTATCTGTCTCTCTGGAAATGTTCGAACATATTTCAGTTGCCACATTATACTGAGACGGAAGTTAAATTCATTCGAGATAACGACATTATTCTTGCAACAAAAAACTGAAATGATTTCTGCATAAGCATTGTTATCATTGCATATTTATGGATCACTGATATGTTTCTTTTTTTCCCTTCTCAGCCTCATTCAGATTGGTTGTCCTTCACCGCATTCACTGTTGCTGAGAGTTATGTAATGACTGACTTCCTTTCTTGTCCTTTTCTCCTCAACGCATAGAAATGCCCAAACACGATATACATCATATTTTCCAGACTCAGTAAAGTCCGATAAATTGAAGTATGTCTCACAGCCATGATGCATGGATGCTTGCTTTAAGTGTCCATTCAGCAATGAAGTCAATTCTTGAGCCGCACAGTCGGCTACATTTTTAATAGGCTTTACACTGCTTGCACTTCACCATCTGTAGTTATACACTGTCCACTTGATACCGACAAATCCCAATTTATTACTTGGTTATGGGGAACAAACATACAACTGAGCTGTATGTAACATGTTCTTTTCAAAGTCGAAGACAAAATGATTGTCATTTTGCATTCATCTTGATCTGAATATTTTTGAGCATCTTCACTGCTGACGTTAACAACAACGAATCATTTTAGATTAGCTTCTTTGGATGTGCAGTGTGAAATATTAAATGTCCTTGATGATTTAACTGCTCAGTCTCAGTTGCTCTATCTTTAGTTATTTCAAGATTTCTTGCAATTTTCTGTAGTGTTCCTGTCAGCACTGTCTTGTTCAATCTTAGAAGATGTTAAGTTAATTTTGCTTTCGGCTGACATTTACATTGTGTACATTCTCATCTCGAAGCCATAATAAGTTGAATAAATACGTTGGCCAGCATTCTTCACAATTCATATTCGAGTTTTCTGTCATTATACTCTCAAATTGACGAAGAGTCCATTAAAGAAGAACGAATACCTTTGTGATTAAAATCTGCAACATTCATCTTTTTTCTTTCCCTCTCTCTGTATATTGCAGCTAACTTAGCAGTTATTGTGATCCTCTCTCAAAGAAGATGTGGTATCTCCGGATGCATCATCTATTACCTGGTGTCAATGGCAGTTTCAGATCTACTGCTCATTGTGACTGCGGCCATATTAAACCGTGTTGCTGGGATTTATTTCCCCTTCAGTTTCCTCTCAATCACGCCAGTGTGCAGTTTGCGTTCTGCAATTAATTATGGATTTATTGATAGTTCTACCTGGTTAACAGCCGCTTTCACCATTGATCGATTTGTAGCCATTTGTTGTCAAACGCTCAAAATAACATATTGCACCAGGAGGATGGCAATGCACGTTGTAGGAATTGTGATCATATTAAGTTGCATAAAAAATACATTTATGTATTTTATACATGAACCGAGGTACATTGTAAAAAATATACCTTGGTTCTGTAAATTAAAAGATATATTTTTTACTTCACTTGCATGGACTGCATACGACTGGATTCGTTCAATTTTAACCACTTGCCTTCCATTCATTCTGATTTTACTGCTCAATGCTCTGACCGTCAGATACATTCTAGTAGCTAATCGAGGCCGCAGGAGACTGCAAAAGCAGAATATTGGAACGAATCAGAGCGATACAGAGCTGGAGAAGCGGAGAAGGTCAATTGTTTTGCTCTTTGCCATTTCAGGCAGTTTCATTCTGTTCAATGCATTGTATTTCATAACGATCCTGTATGTCCGCATTAGGAATCTTATTTATGCCTCCGGTTCTGACTTTAATAATTTCCTTTTTGTCCTCAATGAAAGTGCATTTATGCTTCAGTTTTTGAGTTCCTGCATCAATCCATTTATTTATGCTGGAACCCAAAACAAATTCAGAGCTGAGATACAGAATGCGGTACAATATCCTTGGAATCATTTCCTCAAAAAGTGGAAGATTACAAAATAAGCAAGAGGGATAGAGTGCAGTGGTATTGACAACAAATTATTCATCCTGCGTTTCAGACTGATACTGAGAGCATACGTTGTGAAATGCTTCAATGCAGCAGGTCATTTCAATTTAGATTCAAAACCGATAAATCGAGAACATAATGTTCATCTCAATAAGAGTGACTTCCAGCTCTCGCAGCCACAAGCTCATTCACCGAGGCCACTACGGACGGAAATCTGCAAAGATGACCTGATTGTGTCTACGTCGGACACCAATTCCTCTGAACTGAGCTTGACAACGAACTGTTCTCTGAGGTAGTCTGCAAAACAATTCAGTTTAAGAACCATTTGGGAAAGGCAATGAACATGACCCTCGAGAAATGTATCCTGATGACCATTTAACCAGTTGAAGCCTGGCCAGCTGCAAATTGTAATAAACTGATCTTCACTGTATCCCATAGATGTCAACTGATTAATTGTAAATTCTACATCCCGTCATCATGAGGGAGCGCAATCGCCAATTTGACACAGTTAACTTTCAGCATATATCAGAGTTCTTGTTTCTTGGATTCAATTCCTGCCTGCTCCAGAGATTTGCAATAACAAAACCGTATTGATAGATCTCTATCTCGAAGGGATTGCGTGTCACCTACACCAGAGGTGCACAGTAAGATTTCTAAACAGATTAATTGGAAAATGACATTGAACAAGACTGCTTGCCTTCTGTAACTATAATGGAATGTAACATGTTTTGATGAAACTTTCTTATGTTTAGCTGCATTGCCATTAAAACTGCTACTAAGTTGACAAACCAAAGTGTTGCAATGGATGATATACCATTTGTCAGTTTAACAGATCTGAAAGGGTAATTATGCAAAATCAATCTGTGGTCTCAGACAACGGATCGTATTTTTGAAATGATGGCTCTGTGAAATTCTAAGCAGTATAACGGAATGATTTGGGATCCTCGAGGCGCTTTTAGTATTTTTGGTCACTAAATGGAGGCACAAGATTCTTCGATAAAAGTGAATATGAGCTGTTTGAACAGAGATCGTCAACACCCATCACTGGACCGGTAGACATTGCTGAGATAAGAGCATATGAACAAGCATAGTCCAATCCACCCCGTGAATTGTTTTCGCCATTTATTGAGATCATGTCTCAGACATGGCATGACTGCATATACCTGCCTCTGGGCCATAACTCTTGCTATCTTTTGCTTAATATAAAAGTTATCTCAGATTTAAAATAGATATTGATCTAACATTAACTACATTTGTGGAAGAGAGTTTTAAACATCGCCGATTGTGCATAAAAGTGTTTCTGAGCATCTCTCCTGCTTGACTAGAGCGAATTCTCAGACTATTCTCTTAGTTCCCGAATCCCCAAACAATGGAACCAGTTAATCTTTACTTTCCCTGTCTTTTTCCTGTTAATATATTGACAACTTCTGTCAGATCACCCCTTGACTTCGAAAGTCGAGAGATTTTATCTGGAAAACCCGTGTTGCGTGATCGTTGCTTGGAAATGTCATTGGGATCCCTTGTTTACAAATCTAATTTTAACAAATAAGCTAGATGAAACATGGTTTCTCTCGCAGCTTTACAGTCACCATTTACTTTCAGAATTACATAAAATATTTATTGGTATCTCATGAAAGTTGAAGGTTGTTTCTCGGGATGGAGGGCTATGACAATGAGTGGTGTGCCAGAGGGGTAACGTCTGGGACGTTTGTTAATTGTTAATGACATAAATATTCTGTATGAGAATGTACAAGGCATGATTAGTAATTTTTGGGTGATAGAAATTTGGAGTATCGTTGATAGTCTGAAAGATTATCATAAATTGCAGAGGGATCTTGATCTGATGAGCAAGCGGGCTGAGGATTGGCAATTGCATTTCAATGCAAATAAATGTGAGAAGTTGCATTTTGGAAAGACAAATCAAGGCAGGACGAACACAGAACGTGGTAAGGCCCTGAGGAGTGGTGGGACAGAGTGACCTTGGTGTTCAAATACATAGCCCGATGAAAGTGGCATCACAGGTAGGCAGGGTGGTGAAGAAGGCATTTAACATGCTGTCATTCATCCGTCGACCCATTAAGGAAAAGAATACAAACATTACCTGACAGTTGTATAAATCGTTGCCAACGTTGTACTTGAAGTATTGTGCTCAGTTTTGCTCTCCCTGTTGCAGGAAAGATGTTGATCAACCGGAAAGAATTCAAAGAACGTTTTCGTGTATGTTGCCAGGACAAGGGAGAGGTTGGCCAAGATGGAACTTTATTTCTTGGAACAAAGGAGAATTAAGGTTTTACCTCGCTGAAGTGTGCAGACTCGTGTGGGGCACAGATATGATGAATGCTTAGTCTTTTTCCTACTCATGGAGATTTGAAAACAAAATGGCATATGTTTGAGTTGAGAGGGGAAAGATTCAGCATAGATATGTGGGGCAATTTCTTCATACAGAAAGTCGTGCGTACATTGAATGAACTGCCAGACAAATCAGCTGAGGCAGGTAACATAGCAAAACATAAAGACAGTTTGGATTGGTGCATAGATCAGAGGAGTCGTGCATGACATGGAACATCTTCAGGCAATGGGAACGAACCGAGTTGGCACCATAATCAGTATGGACCAGTTTGGGCCAAAGAGTCACCTTTAATGCTACATTACTCTATGACGCTATGACTCGAGAAGGAATGGTGTCATACATAGACAAGTGAAACTGGTTAGTTAACAAATTTTGTTGGCATGTACAA
>NC_057753.1:2771655-2773302 GCF_004010195.1 Chiloscyllium plagiosum
GGATGTCAGAGGCGGGTTCTTTACAGAGAGTTGTGAGAGCATGGAATGCTTTGCCAGCAGCAGTTGTGGAAGCAAGGTCATTGTGGACATGCATATGGTCACAGATATTTGAGGGTGCATACAAGTGGATCAATGGTTGGCACAATATCGTGGACTGAAGGGCCTGTTCTGAGTCATATTCTGCTCTCATCCTCTATGTGTTGAGATTAACAGTTTGGTTGTGACTGTGGAAGGAATGTGTTGAGTTAGTGCAGAGTTCATTATTAGTAGTGTTGACTGCTGCCACCATGTGTTATTTTTGTATGGGTTTCCAATCAAGTGAGCTATCTTGTCATGAAAACATAAGCCTCTAGAATTGCAACAAACCAGACAAGTAGAGGGTATTCTACCTCACTTCTAAATCGTATCTTTTAAATGGTGGAATACATTGGGAAGCCAGAAGATGATGCACTATCCGCATATTTCTCAGTTTCAGAATTATAATTGAACACATTCGTCCAATGTAACCTCCACGACTTTGATAATAGTGCATTCAGCAATGACAATTTTATTGCGTGACAAGTGGAAATGGTTCGATTTACATTTGTTGTAGTTGGCAATTGCCTGTAACCTGTGTGGTGAAACTCCTGCACACTACAGCGCAATATAATTCAAAACACAGCCAATTAAATAAAATCAAAATGCGTCAGATGGTGGAAACCTGAAGTATAAACGGAAATCTACCGTCGAAACTCAACAGCTCCAGTAGCACTGTGGAGAGAGAAAGAATGTTAAATCTTCCAGACTTTGTGTTCTACCTTGTTCTTGATCAAAATTCCCTGCCCGTCCACTCTCACTGTCTGCCCTTGGCGGTAACATTAACTATGAGGGGTGCATGTTACATACTATTGCCTCGCCACTTCCCCTTCCTTAAACACTCACGCCAGAATTCTTTTTGCCCTCATTTTCACCAGAAGAGTGTCTACAATCAGAGGGCAATAGAGCTATACAGCATCTCTGCATCCTGTCAATGTCCCGCTGCAGCCCACAACAGCCCTCTATACTTTCAATGACAGCTCCAAACTTTGTGTCATCTGCAAACTTGCTGACTCATCCTTCAATCCCCTCATCCAAGTCATTAATAAAACTTACAACCAGAAGAGGCCTATGGACAGACACCTGTGGAACACCACTCATCACAGACTTCCAGGCAGAATATCTTCCTTCTACTACCACTCGCTGTCTTCTGTTGGCCAGCCAATTCTGGATCCAGACAGCTAGGTTCCCCTGAATCTCATTCCCCCTGACCTTCTGAATGAGCCTACCATGCGGAACCTTACGAAATGCCTTGCTGAAGTCCAAAGACACCGCATCCACAGCTCGACCCTCATCAACGTTTCTAGTCACATCGTTAAAGGACTCGATAACGTTTGTGAGGCATGACCTGCCCCTCACAAAGCCATGTTGACTCCATTTAATCAAGCCATGCTCTTCCAGATGGTCATAAATCCTATCCCTCAGAATCCTTTCTGACACCTTGCAGACGACAGACGTGAGACTTACTGGTCTGTAATTGCCGGGGATTTCCCTATTTCCTTTCTTGAAGAGAGGAATTACATTTGCCTCTCTCCAGTCCTCAGGTACGACTCCGGTGGAGAGCGAGGATGC
>NC_057753.1:2773882-2775476 GCF_004010195.1 Chiloscyllium plagiosum
GGTCGGGAAGAAGATTGCAGGTTAGGAAGGTGGTTCTGAGTGTGAGGGTTGGGACTGAGACAAGGTGGGGTGAGGGGAAATGAGGAAACTGGAGAAATCTGTGTTCATCCCTTGTGGTTGGAGGGTTCCTAGGCGGAAGATGAGGCGCTCTTCCTCCAACCGTCGTGTTGCTATGGTCTGGCGATGGAGGAGTCCAAGGACCTGCATGTCCTTGGTGGAGTGGGAGGGGGAGTTGAAGTGTTGAGCCACGGGGTGGTTGGGTTGGTTGATCCGGGTGTCCCAGAGGTATTCACTGAAACGATCCGCAAGTAGGCAGAATCCTCCAGTAATCCTGTAGAGCTGAGCTTGACCAGAGCTTCTTCCACCTTATGTAAGCTACATTTTTCCTTCTGACGAGAAGCTCCACCACTCTCATCATTCAAGGATCCTTTATCTTACCACTTCTTACCTGTCTCAGAGGGACATATTTATTCATCACTTGCAACATCTGTTCCTTAAACAGTCTCCATATGTCTATAGTGCGTTTACCATGGAACAATTGCTCCCAATCCATGCTTCCTGTTCCATGTCTAATCGCATCATAGTTTCCTCTTCCCCAATTAAATATCCTCCCATTTTGCCTAATCCTCTCCTTCTCCATAGCTCAGTGGAATGTGAGGCAGTTGTGGTCACTATCACCAAAATGCTCTCCCACCACAAGATCTGATACCTGCCCCGTCACGTTTCCGAGCATCAAGTCTAGAATGGCTTGTCCCCTCGTCGGTCTGTCAACGTACTGAGTTAGGAACCCCTCCTGAACACACCTTACAAAAACAGCTCCATTCAAATCTTCTGCTCGAAGGAGGTTCCAATCAATATTGGGAAAGTTAAAGTCTCCCATTACAACAACCCTACCACGTCCACACTTTTCCAAAGTCTGCCGACCTATGCTTTATTCCGTCTCCCTGCTGCTATTGGGGGGCCTGTAGTAAACCCCTAAAGAGGTGACTGCTCCCTTGCTGTTCCTAATTTCCACCCATACTGACTCGGTAGGCAGATCTTCCTCGACAGTGGAAGCTTCTGTAGCTGTGATACCCTCTCTGATTAGTAGTGCTACACCCCCTCCTCTTTCCGCCCCATCATAGCACCAGGTACTGATCCATGCTCTAAGTTCATCACTTTTATTCCTGATACTCCTTGCGTTAAAGCAAACACACTTTAACTGATCCCTTGGTTCCTTCCCAGGAATGTCCTTCCCACTCGCTGGTCTACCTCTTGCTATTGCCTCATCTGCATCAGCTCTCACCTCCGGCATACCCCCCTGCCATATTAGTAGCAAATAACACCTGACAGCCATCTTCTTAATGAACATTTGGGATTAGCATCGGTATAAGCTCTGCGAGCAAAGCCAAAGTCCTATGAATGAATTCATTAGTGCATTATAGTTGATTGGAAGAAGGCAGGTGAATCGATTGAAAAGCATATTAATCATAATCTAATGGTGGAGCACACTGAATGCGCCGAACAGTCTCATTCTGCTCCTATATCTTATGATATTATAGTCTAAGAATTATTACAACACCGTTCATAGCCCATACTGGCGTAACGAGTTGAA
>NC_057753.1:2776781-2782048 GCF_004010195.1 Chiloscyllium plagiosum
CTAACCGTCAATTCCCGGTACCAGTACCTTTTCTGGTAATAGTCCATCAGGAGTATGCACCTCCTCATCTTTCAACATCACAGACTCTGAGGATCCTGTGGCGCTTAATATTGTAATCTCTTTATCTGCAGATCCTGTCCTCTGCGAAACTTCACCTTAGCAGGTATATTTTTAAGAAATTCTGAAACCTCCTCCTTAAACAGCCTCCGATCATTATTGTATATTCTGAGGCAGCTTTCTAATCTCCACTGTGCTTTCGGTTACCACTCCAACAAAGTTGATTGGGTTATACTCTTATCCTACATACTGGCATTGCAGTGTGTCTCCTAACCCACCAACACAGTGATTGCGTGCGGCCTAATATATTGCAATGTAAACACCAGAGTTTTTTTTCACTTCTTTTTTTCCCTTCAAGGGTTTCCTTTTTACCCTGTGCAAGTTAGCCTTATATATTTCACTGAGATTGAACGTGCCCTTTCCTCAATTTCTATCCCTCGAGGATTGAAGGTAATTCTGGAAACCAAACTTTGGTTTATTAATCAACTCACAATCATCAGCTATTTCAGCTGCTAATCTTACTGTTTTTACTCTCTGTTCTTCCACATGAGTTCTCCATACCACAGCAATCAAATTTTTGAACTCACACCTGAATGTCAATTTCTGAAGTGCAAACACTCTTCTTCTCTTTCCTCTGCCTTTAATCGCAAATCATTGCCTTTTGCCTCTAATTCAAGATGCTTCATTT
Organism: Chiloscyllium plagiosum; assembly: GCF_004010195.1. Lineage (NCBI taxonomy): Eukaryota > Metazoa > Chordata > Chondrichthyes > Orectolobiformes > Hemiscylliidae > Chiloscyllium > Chiloscyllium plagiosum. The sequence continues at coordinate 2,777,527 of NC_057753.1, forward strand.
GCAATTGAAATTTAACCATCTCTAAAGGCTTTGATGGCGCTCCTAGCAAATTTAAATTCTGAACAGTTGCTGTAACTGTCTCTTCTTTCCTCACAGAAGGAGGCAGCTCCAGCTCCATCTTGTTTGCTAATTTCCGCAGCTTGGCCTTAACCATCTTTAATAAACACCCCTAGATTTCTTCTTCTTCCCCAGAAAACTCTTGGTGACTGGAAGAGCCATTGCTATCCCAAGCATTCTTCAAACAAAGTAAACCAGCACATGGAAAAAAAGACCCTAACACCTACCACTCGCTGCTTAATTCCAACAACTCCACCTCCAGTTTGGAAGGACAATATAAATTCCGCAAAGTGCCTGCAGTCCACTATGGGATAGGCCAGATGGCTAAAAACATTTCCAGTAGGTAGATATTCGACTTTAAGCGGGTGTACAATGGATATTCCAGGAGAGAATCAGCTGGTCAGACTACTTCGTGTTAAACAAAACTGCATTTTTTCCAAGATTACTGAATGAAACACAAAAAAACAGAAAACAGAATTCCGAATAGAAATTTAATTTATCCGTCAACCCAACAGACTATACTAACTTAATGATGTTGCTACACAATAATTGCAACAATCTCTATAAACATCGCTTGACATAAAATGTAAATTCAAAGAAAGGCTGACAGGCTTGAGGTTAGAGTGAGAGGAGTGAGAGAGACAGAGAGAGAGAAAGAGGGAGAAAGAGAGTCAGAGAACGAGTGAGGGGGAGAGAGAGGAAATCCTCGTCGGACATGCTTCCAGCAGCCTTTCTTCACGACACACACACATTGCATTCGACCAGACCATGCAACAGCCGAACTGCGCTGAGAGAACTGCCCACTGCTTTTTCATGACACAAGTGTGTGTTTTTCTTAACTTTAAAGCCTTCTGTCTGAGGAAGAATCTGTTAGCTGTAAACAAATTGTCTCTAAGCTCCTTCACCTGAGACATTTCAGAACCAGTGTCGTTTACAGCCTCTCTGAAGCAAAAACCCAAGGACAGCCTAACCTTGATAAAGGACCAGCTTCATTACAAAGTGAACACTTTTTGTCAGTGTTTGAAACTAAATGAAAACGGTTTCTGATTTGTGTTTTGATGCAGAGTTCGTTATACTTTCTTGAATGGTCACATGAAATAATGTTTTAAAAGCAGACAATAATATGAAAGCAGTCTGTGTGTAACATGAGGTGGAAGAGGGCGTGCTGCGGTGCGCAATATTTTTCATGTTAAATAATTCTATTTTCACATTTAAATATGGCACCCAGAGTGGAATGAAACATTTCAATCCACTCTGGGCACCATGGATGAAAAGACCTGAGGTGGTGAAGACGTTCCGTTCATTTCCTTTATCATCTGCTGTATCTGTATACGAGTTTCTGGGACTCATGAACGAGGACACAAAGATGCGTCTGCACCAGATCACCCGAAGTCTCTCCATAGTCGCCTTCTCATTTTAACGACCCAAATGCACGACCTTATAATTATCCATGTCGAACTCCATCTGACACTTTTTGCTCCACTCTTCTCACCGCTCTATATTCATTCCTAATGTTCTTATTTCCGCATTGCAATTAAGCATCCTGTCTATTTTTGAGTCGTCCGCCACTGTAGCTACTACCTCTATCTCAAGGTTGTTAATGCAGATTGTAAATAGCTGGAACCCCAGACCGAACCTTGTTGCATCATACAAGTTACATTTGCCATTCAAAAAGCAGATTTATCCTGACTCTCTGTCTTCTGTCATCAGCCAGTCAACTATCCATGCTAATACATTACTGCTAATCCAACATGATCCAAACTTGTGAATTAATCTTTTTTTCATTTGCATTGCCCAATCAAACGCCTTGCAGAAGACCAGATAAATTATACCTGCAGCACCGCCATTGTCCATGTTGCTTGTTAGTTGTTTGAAGAAAACTGACAAAATTAGCCAAGCATTATTTGCCTCCCTTCATAATGGCAAGTGTCCCGAATTCCTTTTTTCACTATCCTAATATCATGCCGTTCCACCTTCAAAGAGTTTTGGACAAATCCTCCAGATCCTTTTGCTCAATGGAACTTCTCTTTCTCCATCCCATTTACATTTTTCTTGTCGCCCAAGACATTCAACAGCACTCTTAAATACCTGAACAACTTTCTGTCTTTTCCAAATGTACCCATCCAGCCCCTCACACAGTCATCTAAGTCATTTATTTTAAAAAATTAATAATTAAGGACTCAGCAGATGCCACTTTCATCAACCACTGAAAACTGGCTGCCAATCATTAAAGCAGCCTTCTGTCACCACACTCTGCCTAATGGAAATCAATTAATTTTAAATCAAATCCATCAAATTACCCTGTGCGGCATATACGTTTACCTTCTTGATAATTTCCTATGTGAGACCTCATCAACAGTTTTGTTTAAATTTATATTACTAACCTCATTTAAACATTTCGTCACCTTCTTACGTTTCAATCAAATTCAGTCGGCTTGACCATACTCTGACCAAGCCATGCTGACTGTCCTGATCAATCTTTGCTTCTCCAAGTGGAGATAGACGCTGTCCCTCAAAATTATCTGCAGCAATTTCCTGACCACTGGTGTGGGAATCGCTGCTCTGTTGTCCTCTGGCTTATCTCTAAAATCCTTCATAAGTATTAAGAACACATTAATCTTTCTCCTGTACTCTGCGACCTGCAGAGATTTTGCTTTTAAAATGTCAGTGTTTCTGCAATCTCCTCCCTTGCCTCCGACATCAGGCTGTGACACATTACATCTGGACCATGAGATTTATGCACTTTCAAACCCGACAACATTTCTAAAACCTTGCCGTAACTGCTCAATTCGCTCAAGCACCTCACAGTCTCTCCCAAAAGCTTGCATACCTATGTCCTCATTCTCTTGGTTGAACGACACTCAATAATTGGGCTTCACAGCCCTTCTGCAACAATAATTTCCACAGATTCAGCACCATCTGATTTTAGAGATTCTTCCTCATCTTAGCTCTAAAACATCATCCTTTCTCCCCGAGGCTGTGCCTCAGCAGAATCGTCTCATTTGTTACTGAATATGTTTTTTTTTCAACTCCACTCTTACCAGGCCTCTTAGAGTGACAACAGTACGAAAGAGTGCTATATCTTCAATCGCGTGGATGAAGTGTTGAAGGCATCGTTTCAAGGTTGTAGTATCATTGGAAGATTGGGTTTGAATGTCAGCGATGCCACGTTATTTTCAAAGTTGACATTTCTTTCACTTCTCTGCAGTAAATTTCTGTGATTTAATTTGGTAGCCTGATAAGTAAAGGCAATGCAACCATAGACTGTTTCTGGGGTAAAATAACATATATTACTGAAGAGCGACAACAGTTCGTATTATGGAGAGCAACACAGACGTTTTGGAGTATACAGGAGTGATTTAAAAAAATGTGGACCAGTAAGAGTCGTGTCGAAGAGGGAGACCAGGAGAGGGAGGTGAAAGCAGAACAATGCTGCATTTGCCAGTCTAAATAGAAGCACAATGTTCCCCAAGCAGTAGTGATAAAGGAGAAATGAGGGGCCTTAGCAGAGGAGTGCAGAGGTGCTGCGGAACAGAGTAGAATAGAACAGAATACCCTTTATAGTCATATGTACTCCAGTGTAGATGCTATTTTTAACACAGCTTTGAAAAGCTATCACAGTGTCGGCATGATATTGGCACCAGGTTAGGTACAAGTACGGAGGTACAAATCATGGCCACGAAAGAGCATTAGAAAGCATTTGCATCATTTTACGGATTTTCTAAAAAGTTATCAATACGATATCGTTAGAGGATTGTTGTTGCAGTCAGGTTAAAAACATCAAATATAAAATGAATTGCACAAGCTCAGCACAGGACCACAACATGTGGTTTGATTACTCGCACCCGTCCCCAGTTCACAGTGGTCCACACTCCACTGCAAGCTTACAGATCATCCTGTACAGGCACTCAGCTGCTCCAAGGTAAGTTTGAGGACTGCATCCCCCACATCAGTCTCCATTTGGGAGTCACTGCCCGCGAGCTGCTCCTGGACTCACTGCCCACGATATGCTCCGGGACTCACTGCTGTGCGCTGCTCCAGGATTCAGAATAACAGTGCAAAAGTGCATATAATTTTCCTATGTATAAAAGACAGAACAGACTAGTTCTCTGAAGAATGTTCATGGGAGTCAAAATATTAACTTCGCTTTACCTCCATCGACGCTGAGAGACATGCTGAGTTTCGCCAGCAAATTTTCTGTCTCTTTCTGAATTCCAGCTTGCACAGCTTTTTTTGCTTTCGGCTAGTGAAAACAGGAAGCTGCCAGCACAGAGATAGGTCATGTCACCCCATCTGCCGCTTTGAAAGAACTTTATGGATGTTTGCTCTGGAATAATGAATGCACCAACGTAAACACTCAGTCATTAAACAGATCACACCATCACCCTTCGCCCACCTCCCATCGCCTTATGCAGTCAGTAGTTTCTGAAGTTTCTTCATACTCTGAAAGAAATTTCTCTTCATC
>NC_057753.1:2782548-2800401 GCF_004010195.1 Chiloscyllium plagiosum
TATATCTAAATTCCATCGCGTTAAGTTCCAGAGTCCTCAAGTGACAAACCCTTCATTCCCGGAATTGGTCCTGCTAACCTTCTCTGAACCCCCATGAAAACTATGATATGGAAACGAAATTTGCTCACATTACAAACCCGATCTGACTAGCGCCTCATACAGCCTTAACAGTATATATCAAGACTCGTGCATTCCACCACTCCCAAAATGAATTTTACCATTGCATTGGCCTTCCTAATTGGCAAGTATAAATGTATATTAACCGAAAAAGTATCCTGACTGAGAACTCACAAGTTCTTTTGTGCTTCAGATTTAGAAAGCCTTTAACAAATAATCTGCACCTCCATTCTTCCCACTAAATATGTATAAACTCTCAATTTTCCTTATTGTACTCTATCTGCCTCTTCTTTGCCCACTCGTCTAGCTTGTCCAAGTCTTTCCCCAGCCTCGACAATGTCCTGCTTAAACATTTCTCCTATTTCATGTGTATGGAAATTTCAGGCGTTTGTTTTGAAACTAGAGGTAAAGCAAATATTATTGACTGGAATTCCGTTGGTTAAGTGAATCTCATTGAGTAGGAATTCCCTGTTCATGTTTCCTGACTTGGGTGAATTAGTATGTCCTGGCTGACAGATATAAAGAGGAGTCTCGGGAATTCCCCTCACTCTCGGGATTGGCTCTTAGTTGGCTGGACAGCGTCCAAGTACTGTCCACCTAAAACTGAATGATCACTTGGTGACAGAATGCGGGGCTCCCTGGAGTTATTTCTAAGTTCACATGGATGGATGTAGGACAGAAGAACAGTTTCTCCTTAAACTGGAGATCAGCAACTTTGGGTTACATCCATTTATTTAAAAGTAACAGTTGTGTGGGAACGTGTACACGACACTAAGTGAATTGAAAAAGCTAAAATCAGGGAATATTAGAAATACAATCGGGAGGGATTGAACGTGTACAGGGAGATCCGAATGGTGTTCATACTCCTCCCTTTCACCACTGCGCCACTCCAGCACACACAAACATTGTTCATGCTACTCAAATAAAATATCAGGACGGACATAGTTGCCTAGGTGATAATTTGACTTGTTGCCTCTGTCTGGGTACGTGGCAGCAGCACCTCAACAGTCTCACTGTCGTGCCTTTTCCCGCCCGCCATGCAGCGTTTATTTGCCTTGTCGCTATTTCAACAAGGATTCAGCATGAACTTGGAGTTTTGATTGGGGACCAGTGATGGATTTAGTAAATGACAGAACAGGCTTGAGATAATACCCGCTCCTTTGACTATAATTTGTTGCCAGGATGTTAACAGTGACAACAGTACTAAAGAATGCTGTATCTTAAATAGCGTGAATGAAGTGTTGACGGCATCGTTTCAATGTTGTAGTATCATTGGAAGATTGGGTTTGAATGTCAGCGATGCCACGTTATTTTCAAAGTTGACATTTCTTTCACTTCTCTGCAGTACATTTCTGTGATTTAATTTGGTAGCCTGATAAGTAAAGGCAATGCAACCATAGACTGTTTCTGGGGTAAAATAACATATATTACTGAAGAGCGACAACAGTTAGTTTTATGGAGAGTAACACAGACGTTTTGGAGTACACAAGAGTGATTTAAAAAAACGTGGACCAGTAAGAGTAGTGTCTAAGAGGGAGACCAGGAGAGGGAGGTGAAAGCAGAACAATGCTGCATTTGCCAGTCGAAAGAGAAGCACAATGTTCCCCAAGCAGTAGTGATAAAGGAGTAACGTCACAGAAAGGAGAGGCCTTAGCAGTGGAGTGCAGAGGTGCTGCGGAACAGAGTAGAATAGAACAGAATACCCTTTATAGTCATATGTACTCCATTGTAGCGCTATTTTTAACACAGCTTTGAAAAGCATTCACAGTGTCTGCCTGATATTGGCACCAGGTTAGGTACAAGTACGGAGGTACAAATCATGGCCACGAAAGAGCATTAGAAAGTAGTTGCATCATTTCATAGATTTTTTAAAAAGTTATCAATACGACATCGTTAGAGGATTGTTGTTGCAGTCAGGTTAAAAACATCAAATATAAAATGAATTGCACTAGCTCAGCACAGGGCCACAACATGTGGTCATTGCTCGCACCCGTCCCCAGTTCACAGTGGTCCACACTCCACTGCAAGCTTACAGATCATCCTGCACAGGCACTTAGCTGCTCCAAGGTACGTTTGAGGACTGCATCCGCCACGTCAGTCTCCATTTGGTAGTCACTGCCCGCGAGCTGCTCCTGGACTCACTGCCCTATTATGGAGAGCAACACAGACGTTTTGGAGTATACAGGAGTGATTTAAAAAAATGTGGACCAGTAAGAATAGTGTCGAAGAGGGAGACCAGGAGAGGGAGGTGAAAGCAGAACAATGCTGCATTTGCCAGTCTAAATAGAAGCACAATGTTCCCCAAGCAGTAGTGATAAAGGAGAAATGAGGGGCCTTAGTAGAGGAGTGCAGAGGTGCTGCGGAACAGATAGAATAGAACAGAATACCCTTTATAGTCATATGTACTCCAGGGTAGACGCTATTTTTAACACAGCTTTGAAAAGCTATCACAGTGTCGGCCTGATATTGGCACCAGGTTAGGTACAAGTACGGAGGTACAAATCATGGCCACGAAAGAACATTAGAAAGCATTTGCATCATTTTACGGATTTTTAAAAAAGTTATCAATACGATATCGTTAGAGGATTGTTGTTGCAGTCAGGTTAAAAACATTAAGTATAAAATGAATTGCACTAGCTCAGCACAGGGCCACAACATGTGGTCATTGCTCGCACCCGTCCCCAGTCCACCGTGGTCCACACTCCACTGCAAGCCTACAGATCATCCTGTACAGGCACTCAGCTGCTCCAAGGTACGTTTGAGGACTGCATCCCCCACGTCAGTCTCCATTTGGGAGTCACTGCCCGCGATCTGCTCCTGGACTCACTGCCCACGAGATGCTCCGGGACTCAATGTCGTGCGCTGCTCCAGGATTCAGAATAACAGTGCAAAAGTGCATATACTTTTCCTATGTATAAAAGACTGAACAGACTAGTTCTCTGAAGAATGTTCACGGGAGTCAAAATATTAAGTTCGCTTTACCTCCATCGACGCTACGAGACATGCTGAGTTTCGCCAGCAAATTTTCTGTCTGTTTCTGAATTCCGGCTTGCACAGATTTTTTTTTTCTTTAGTGAAAACAGGAAGCTGCCAGCACAGAAATAGGTCATGTCACCCCATCTGCCGCTTTGAAAGAACTTTATGGATGTTTTCTCTGGAATAATGAATGTACCAACGTAAACACTCAGTCATTAAACAGATCACACCATCACCCTTCGCCCACCTCCGATCGCCTTATGGAGTCAGTAGTTTCCAAAACCTCACAGGCCTTCAGTTTTCTCTTTCACTCCCTCTACCCGCCTCTAAGTTTGTGCACAACCTGTATTCAGGAAATATTTCCAACTCAGATGTGAAACTTCAACTCTCGCTGATTCTGACCGTTGCGCTGTGTGCTTTTGCTGTGTTAATGAAAAAGTTAAATGTCGTGCTTACACAGGCCAAGGGTATCATCATTCCACGAATGGGACTCGAGATAAGTGGTGGTGTTGGGAGCACAACAAAACTGGAAATTGGCTGTGCTGGTCGTGTCCTGAAATAAATACTAAGTAAATGGCAGTGGTCAGCTACATTGGAATAGATATTTTTAAGAATGATTCATTCTGCATGAGAAATCCCAAGAGGGATGTCATGCAGAATGATTAAACATGAAGCGGACTGATTCAATGCTGTTGATAAACTTTATGTCGTTTTCGGTAGGCCACACTTGTCATACTGCATAAATTGCGGGTCACCACGCGACCAGAAGGATGTGGATGCTTTGGAGAGGCTACCGAAAACATTTAACAGGATGTGGCCTCGTGTGCGGGGGTTTAGCTATGCAGTCGGTTGGATAGACTAGGTTTATTTTCAACAGTTGAGGGGCGACCTGATAGAAGTTTATCAAATTGTGAATGGAAAGTGTGATTATTTTTCCCTGGGTGGCGCAATCAATTACAGACTCTAGGCCCGAAGTTGAAAAGAGTTGCAAAGGAAGTTTTACACAGAAAGGGTGAAGAGTTCCTGGAACGCGCTGCCAGAGGAAGCGGTGGAAGCAGACACAATAGCAGCATTCAAGAAACATCAGGGCAAAAACGTAAACAGGAAAGGAATAGTGGGATACGGATCCTGTAAATGAAGACCATTTTGGTATGGCAAGGCAAAATGTGTCGGCGAGGGCTTGGAAGACTGTAGTGTTTTTCCTGTGCTGCACTCTTCATTGTTCTTTTTAAAGTGGAAACATGTAGGTTTTTTTTTCAATGTATGCAAACTTGTTTATGGACCGCTACAACTAAAACATCGCAAAGTTCATAAAATGGTCACCTGAGCTGTTTTATCATGCAGAAAAAGTCTGAAAGAGTTTGGCAGTTATATAAATCAAATGTGCAGAGTTAGAGTTGTACTATTCAAACAGATAATCTGGACAAGATTCTTCATAGGACGAAACAGTAAGGATGTTATTCAGGTTTCTATCGACAGATAGTTCTAAACATATAAGCATTTTAATTCGGGGCATTTTTATAAGGCCTAGTTCAGCCACATTCCAAGTTTGTAATTTAGTAAAAACAAAAAGAAGGAAAAGTCTGATTGTACTCTATCTGAACTGTTTAAATAATTGTGCATGTCGGCAAGCGAACAACAAAATCGTGTGAAAATGTTAGCTGCATTCCTTGTGCAAATGTTTATAGGCGATGAAAAGAATTAATGCGTTATTAGTAATAAATGTAAACTTAAATGTTCAAGTAATAAATGATATAAACACGACCACCAAGAAACCATTGACGCAGGAGAAAAGTCGTAAAAGGAGAGGTCACGAATAGGAAACATAAGCAATTGATACTCAAGTGCAGATGGAAATATTCGAACAGTGAAGAAGATTATCAAAAATTGGAGCAGGACCTTGATCAGTTGGAGAAGTGGGATTAGAAATGGCCAACGGAGCTCGCAATATCATATGAAGGTAGGAGTTCCATGCTAAATGGTAAGACCTTACGTTGTGTAGTGGAACAGAGTTCAGGCGCACGATTTTTTGAAAGTTGTGTCACAGTTAGAAAGGGCAGTGAAAGTGATTTTTGGCACAGTGGTCTTGATAATTCAGAGCATTGAGTACAGAACTTGACAAGTTATGTTGCAGTTGTACAGGATGTTGATGAGGTCGCATTAGGTTTATTGTGTTCAGTTTTGGTCACCTTGCTATAAGAGCGATAATATTAAACTAGACAGAGTGCAGAAGAAATATCCAAGGAATTTGATAGGATTCAATGGTCTAGGTTACAGGGAGAGTTGGGAGAAGCTACGTCTGTTTTCTTTCGAGCTTGGAGACTGGGAGGGGTGATCATATAAAAGTATGAAAGATCATAAGAGCCTAGAATAGGGTGAATACACTCAGATTTTTTCCCCCGGTTTGGAGAATCGATGACTGGAAGGCAACTGTTAAGGTTAGGTGGAAATAAATAATAGGGAATCTGGGGCGGGGGGGGGGGGTGCAATCTTTTTACTCAGAAGGTGGTATGCATATGAAACGAGCAACACAGGATGTAAGACTCCTCTTTGCTATTTCTCCCTATAACAGTTTTCAAGACCCAATAGGGAAGAGAAGCAAGTGCTATTTTGATGTAAGGAATGTTAATGCTGATGTGAAGTGTAGTAGGAATATTTTGTTGTTGAATTAAAGGTGTTATATATATTCACCCTGTTATTATTTTTGCTGTCCAAGAGCAATACTCTGTATGCTAGTTTAAACAGGAGCCCTGAACAGATTCCCCAGGGTGAATTTACATCATGGATAGACATTGATAAATGTTGTAACCTTTATTACCGGTTATTACACAGAGATTTGCAGACAGGAAACTGAAACCAAGCATCACCTGCAAACTGGACAGAATCACTCCCTCCATATCACTGGACTTTGAAAGTAAGTATTGAGTTCCCGATCATTATTCCGTATTACATACAGCTTTTCATTACATTCTCCCCATGTCGCTTCATCAAAATCTTCAATCAGTGTACTTTTTCTCACCAGCATTTTCTCTTTTTATTTAAGATATCCAGCATGTGTAATTATTTTATTGCAAACGTTGCTCACAGATCTGAGTCCAGAAACATAAACGGTTGAAGTCGGAGATGGCTTACACCATGGCGTGTGTTAGTTTTGTGTTTAGTCCTTTGACTTCATTTCCTGATTTTATAAATTATTGAATTGTTACAACACATTGTGCCCAAGTTGTCTGTCTGTTAAAATACATTGGCTAATAGCACTCCCTACACCTTATTAACAAGGTTACCGCACATTGTGAAATGCTCAGTTAGCTGTGGAGATGTTTCAACGTCTTGACCTACTGTCGTCCACGTGATGAAGATAGAGAATTACACGGTGTAATGGTGCATTGTAAAGTTGTTTCTACCAACTGTGCAATTATTGTTATGGCTTTGATCCATCTGCCTGCTTTTAACCTGTACCTCTGCACATCATTTATGTTTGAATAATCTCCAATGCCACCCCGAATGCTTCAGTTAAACCAGCATTCACTGCACGTACAGCCAGCATATTCCAGACACAAATCAATCTTTGCACATAGTTTTTCTTTCTTACTTCATGTTTGTTCATTTGTTAATTACGTTAAATCTATGACTCATTATTGATCCTTTTCAAAATTAGAAAGTCTTACTTGTTTTGATTCTGCAGTCGAATCATGTTTTTGATTTATTTTAAGAATGCATTCTGATGAACTATTGTGCTGACAGATGAGGTTCTAGTTTATTTACCTAATGATGATAAAGGAACAGTGACGTATGTACAAATCAGCAATAGAAAGTAATGCAATGCTGCAGATCCGTTCACAAAAAAAATGTTAAAAACGCTATATTTAACATCGAGCCAAATACTGAGATGTTGGGGCAGGTGCCTCAAATATGCGGCTGAATAACGAGGTATGGAGAAGTATTTTAGTGGAGGAAAGGGAGGTAGAGACTCAGGGTCGTTTAGAAAGGATATTCCGGATCTTATGTTCATGGTAGCTGATAAAATAAGCACTAATGTTTCAATATTCCTACACTGTGGAAACAGGCTCTTCGGCCCAACAAATCCACACCAACCTTCAAAAGAGTATCTCACCCAGACTTATTACCCAACTACTGTACATTTCCCATGACTCGTGCACCTAACCTAAACATCCCTTAGCACTATGGGCAATTTAGCTTGGCCAATTCACCTAACCTGCATATCTTTGGACTATAGAAACAAACTACAGCAAACGGAGGAACCCACGCAGAGACTAGGAGAATGTGCCAACTCCACAGAGTCAGTCGCCTGAGGCTGGAATCGAACGAGGGTCTCTGGTGGTGTGAGATAGCAGCATTAAATACTGAGTCACTGCATCACCCCATGAGTGCCCATTGCTAATGGTGGAATGATTAATATCTGTTGGGTGTGCATTCGTATATTTAAGTTTAGAGTAAACAATGTAATGGATGAGAGTTACAGCAGCAGATGAATAAGACTAGGGCAGGGGCAGGTGAGGTTATTGTGGTAGAGGTGGGTTGTCTTGTTAATGATGGGAACATAAGTTTGGAAACTCATGTTGGGGGAGAATATTTTACCATAGTTATGAACGGTTTGTACACAGTACAATACCTTTCACTGCATCTCAGTCTCTGAGACAAGAATACATCAAATCAAATCAAAAATCCTCACATCACCTCTCAACCTCCAGCCGTTCCCTTAGACGTATGCTCGCCACTCTATCCACCCCTCTCCCCACCTACTACTGAACCTTGGGCTAAGGAGAATACCTGCTTTCCATTCACCGTGACCAAGGCCATCATATCATTAATCACCTCTAATAGGTTGCATTGAACGTTCACTGCTCCAAGCTTGTCGAGCCTCCCTGCTACGCTGAAATGCTTCATTCCAAGAAAATGCTGGTGAATCCTTTCTTAACTCTCTCCAGTGCAATTACACAATGTTAACGTATGTTAATCAGAGAAGCGTAGTTTATTTGCATAGTTCCCTAATAATCACCCTGCACTTGTAAACGTTGCCATGACAGGAAAATAAACAAGCGTCCCTTTTGCCTTATTAGCTCCCTTATTTACCTGTTCTGCCACCTTCAGTGAACGATGGAAAAAGCATAACATGATACCTCTAATCCTCTGAGATTCTTAGTTATGTTTTGCGTAGCTTGTGCTGAATTTAACTGAATCAAAGGCATACGTTTTACAAAGCCCGAATACCCCAGTTCATTCCTCTGAATCACTGAAATTGTCAGGCACATCTTCCACATCTCAACTGTAACTCCTTGAGAACACTGCAATCCATTTTCAACTTGCTCCAGGATTTAGTATTCAATATTCCTTTATTTAATATGGATGTCCTCATCATGAAATACATCACATGACTCCCTGTAAGTCTGTGAGGGGGCGAATAAATCTGTGAAGGTGTTTAACTCAATCATATATATCTCGTGCAGAATGTAGGAAACGTTAGCCATTAGGATTACCTCAATACTCCCACCACTTTCCCTGTTATATGTGTCAGCAACATTTGCCACTTACCATTTTGAGGAATTGACTTACCAGGTGTAAAAGATTCGAAGGACTATCTGCTGCAAACATTAACAGAATTAAAGTGTTTTTCTCCCTTCGAATGAGAAGAAAAGCTCACGAGAGGCAAGTTTATACGTTTGTCAGCTTAGGTTTCTTTAGTGTAGTTTAATGACAAGATAACTCATTCGGGAATTGCCTAAGTGTTGCTTGGATGTTTGGTGAGTATGGAGAACTCTGCGTGAGGTTCCCTACGCCACTGCTTCGTCTATTGGGAGGTCTGACATAGATTGGAAGACAGGTATTTCCTGGATTGGAGGACATTGCATCCCAGCGATAGTATGATAGTGAGGGTTGGAGAGTGTCGTGTAAATACTGCTGCGTGACCCTGTCTCACTCAGTGTGAAATCAGATACAGCTCTCGCATCACAGGTTCACACCGCTCTTCAGTCAATATCATAATTTAAGATAGCAATGAATTTCCACAATGAATTTCCGCAATCACTGCCTCAGAAGCATATTTTTCATATTCCATAAACGACACCACCTAACCCGTTGCAGCTTTAATTTAAGACAGAGTGCGATGTACTCTCGTTCCACAACAATCCACAACACTGTCAGGTACCTCAGATACAGAAATGAACTTTCCAAAGATCTATGGATGAATTTACTTGGAAAATTTACTCTTCAGTTCATCATGAAAATCCACATATTACGGCAGCGCAAGAGTCCCTTTTAAGAAAAATATTGCAACGATATTTTAAACTGAAATTGGCCATTTTGAAATTAGCTATTCTTTGGGAGAAAATGTAAATACGAACGTTTTCACTGTCCATAATTTCATAACTGGGAGAACAGAAGCATAATTAAATGCATTCCAGTGCACCTTTCTTCAAACACAGGACGTAATTGTCGTTGGTTGGGCAATAACTTACTGCCCACCCCTTTGGGAAGGTTCTAGCCAGTTGCCTTCTTGAACTTCTGCAATCCTTTATCTATAGACAGACGAACAAGGCTGTTGGGGGTGTGAGGGGTGAGTTCTGTTGCTTTGACCCAGTGATGTTGGAGGAAGAGCAATATACTTTCAATCAGGTTTCTTGAGTGGATTGAAGTGAACTCCTGGTGTTGTTTTTCGCAAACGGCTACTGGCCTTTCCCTTCCAGGTGATATTGGTTATGGACTTGGAAGGTGCTGTGCAAAGGATTCTTTGCAAACATCTTTGTGCACCTCATGGATGGTTCCTAAATTGCTGGTGTTGGTGGGAGTGAACATTTGTGTATTTGTGCCGAAGAAGCATGATGCTTTGACCATAAGGTGTACACGGGCAATTCATAATTTAAGGTAACAATAAATTTCAACAATGAATTTCCGCAATCACTGCCTCAGAAGCAGATTCAAATGGCGAATGGTTCTGCTTTCAGATCAACACCTCTTGGTCCCCGGATGTGATGACCCTTGTGATTTATTTTCACTGAACCTGATTATCTAAGGGTGAATTCCAGTGCAGTCTACCTACCGTGGACATTTCCTTCTGCTATCTTGACAGTTGGCTACATTTTATCACGTGTGGAATTGGGGAGTGCACTTGATGAAAAATACATTGCACCAAATAGACTTGAGATGGAACAAGTCGAGGGCCTATTCAATGTTCCCAGTGACTTCAACCAGGCAAACGTCATGAGTGTGCTGTGAGACAGCGCCAACACGTCTCCTACGCTATCAGAGGTCCAAATACCATGCATTATTTGTACACAACCATCAAAGATGCATATCACTCCATTCCTTGCCCAAACCTTCAGTAAATCAGAAAATAAGTGTATGGTTCTTCTCCCAGGTTGCAAGAAATAAAAAAAACTCAGGTATGATGATCCACTGCAGAAGTCATACATTGCTGGTCTGCGATAATCGAGGAGCTCCTACCTGACTGATCCATATTCAAGAATTCAGCAGCTATCATAAATCAGTATGCCACTACCGTCACAGACGTCTTCAGTAAATGTACAGATGATTGTGTTTGCAAAGGTAGTTAATCCACTTGTCCACCAACCAGAGATGATGGATGAACCATAAAGTACACTCCCTAAAGAAGTCTTGGATTTGAGACGAATGTGTCAGGTAAACCTAAGCTGCACAAAAATCCAGGTATGCGTTTTGCAAAGTCACTAGAGACGCCAAGGTACAACAGCAGATTAAACTAGAGTCCCATGCTGAATAAACATACACACACAAGTTGTGGCAACCCTTACAAGATATAACAGGCTATAAGTTGAAATCAAGTAGAATGGCTGATAGCAAGACAGCCCTGCATGATGACCTCAATGCATACTATGCTCGATTTGAACAGAGGTTCAATGAAATAATGTTACCTGCCTCAACAGACTTGGGTGTACAAGTACCCAAAGATAGTGCCACAAGGTCAGATCAGCGTTCTTGAGGATGAACTCACAGAAAGAAACGGGTCTGGAAGAAGTTCCCACTGTGCACGTAGATTCTGCTTAGACTAGTTTGTAGGAGTATGTGCTAACATTGTTCACTTCTCCTTCCTACGATGTGAGGTTCCCACCTGCTGAAGAACACCACTACCATCCCTGTGCCAAAGGAAAATCCGGCAATGTGTCTGAAAGAGCGATCACTCAGTGGGTTCTGACGTCCAACATTATTAACCAATTCTGGAGGTTAGTAATAGCACATATAAACACAAGCCTCCAACATTGTGGCCTCCCTGGCTCTAAACTCCGTTCTGGAATATCTAGATAACAAGGACACCCAGGGCAGAATCCTATGCATTGACTTCCGGCCGTGTACTCACCGTTTTAAGACAGCTCTTCCAAACCAATGATTTTATTGCCAAATGCGGCTCGAAATGCATTTGCAAATTTATTGATGGCACTTCCGTAGTGAATCGGATCTCAAACAATGACAAGACATAGTACATGAATGAAACCGATAGCTGAGTGGCAAGTCATAAAGACAATGATCATTTTTTTAATATCAAAATGAAAGAGCTGATCATTGAGTTCAGGAAGCTTGATGAATGGTGCTTAGTTGGAAGTGGCCGAGAGCTACAAAGAGTAAGAACTTCAACGATCTATGCTGGTCCATCCACGTCGACACTGCAATAAGCATAGCCTACCGATGCTTGTACCTGTCTCAGAAGGCTAAGGAAATGTGTCATGTCTACAATGACTCTTCACAATTTTTCTCGATGCGCCATTGAAAGCATTCTTTCGAGATGCATCATAATTCGGTACAGTAACTGCAATGCTTAAGTTCGTCGGAAACTACAGAGAGTTCTGAACATAGCCCAGTCCATCATAAAAGCCAGCGTTATTTCGCTTGTCTGTTCTATTCTAAGTAGTTCCGTTCTATTACCCTAATGTACATCTGCAAGGTGCAATTTATCTGGTTAGCAGGCAGTACAGTAACTTTCACTGCATTTTTCTGCATGTGTAAATGTAAAATCAAATCACATCAAAATCCTCGATAGCCTCCATTTTTTTCAGTGTTTCTGCTGATGCATTCCCCAAGTGGGGAGTACACCACCACGCTGTCGACTTGTCCCTTGTCGCTGGAAGAAAAGATCTGGGGAGTCAGACGCTGAGGTACTCAGTTCAGGACTCGTCGCCTCGGACTTACTCTGCAGCCAGAGTACTAATATTGTTAACAAATAGTTACGTGGAAATTAAAGCTTTAGCCTTCTCTCTCCGTAATTTGTTTTCAGAAATATTGAGTGTATCTAACGTGTTTTTTTTCCTTTTATTTCAGATTTCTAGCACGATGTTTTGCTTCCATTAATAGAGGTAATCCAGTTTGTGCCAAAATGACTATTAGTGTATACAAAAGATTTTTGGTATAAGAAAAGCAGTTAAGACATTTTTTTCGGTGCAGATAAATCAGAGTTAACGTTTCACGTCCAGTTCTGAGGAAAGGTCACTGGTGCAAAATCTGCTAAGCATTTCCAGCATTTTCTGTTATTGTTTCTGACTTCCAGCATCCGCAGTTATTTTGGGGTATTTTGTAGTCCTGAGACATATTGCATTCAAGACATGGGAAAAAATCATACTTCATCAAAACATTTCGAGCCACAGCTATACTAATGTGTGTTTTTGTAACAGGCATAGCATTTGCCGTTCAAGGTCCAAACTATCTAATTCAACCCCTAGAGCGTAAGGTTGCTTATAAATGCAGCAAAATACAGCATAACGTGGAATGTGATTAAAATTTATTTTAGAAATGCACATATCACCAAAAGATTTTGTGTTTTCCATTTTCTATCCTTTACATGCAGCTATTGGGATTCCAGGTAAAGTATTTGGATTATTAGATAACTCGCTGGTTTGTAAATAATTTAGAAATGTTATTTGTAAATTATTTATAAGCATTTATAAATATCTCATTTTACGACCAATAGCATATTTTCCCAGCATGGATATCGTGTCTGTAATTTAAACTGTTCTGTTTTCCTTTAAATGGTTCATCTTTTCATTTTCAGGCAAGGAATATGGAGAGAGAGGAGTTGAACTCGTGCCTACAAGGATAGTGCAGGAGGGAGGGTTTTGGATTCTTGGATAACTGGGGCTCTTTCTTGGGTAGGTAGGATCTCTACAAGCAGGATCTCTTCATCTGAACCAGAGGGGTACCAATATCCTGGGGCAGGAATTCACTAAGGCTGTTGGGGTGGGTTTAAACTAATCCAGCAGGGGGATAGGAATCAAAATTGTAGTTCGTGTATAGAAGAGGTTGAGAGTAGGGAGGTCCAAAATCAAGTTTCAGGTATGCAATATGGCACCGGCAAGCAAGACGTTGGTTTGAAGTGTGTCTACTTCAACGCCAGGAGCATCCAGAATAAGGTCGGTGAAGTTGCAGCATGGGTTGGTACCTGGGACTTCGATGTTGTGGCCATTTCGGAGACATGGATAGAGCAGATACAGGAATGGTTGTTGCAGGTTCCAGGATTTAGATGTTTCAGTAAGAACAGAGAAAATGGTAAAAGAGAGGGAGATGTCGCATTGTTGGTCAAGGACAGTATTGCAGTTGCAGAAAGACTGTTAGGAGACTCATCAACTGATGTAGTATGGGCTGAGGTTAGAAACAAGAAAGGAGACGTCACCCTATTGGGAGTTTTCTATTGGCCTCTGAATAGTTCCAGAGATGTAGATAAAAGGATAGTAAAGATGATTCTCAACAGGAGTGAGAGAGACAGAGTAGTTGTCATGGGGGACTTCAACTTTCCAAATATTGACTGGGAACATTATAGTACGACCACTACAGATGGGTCAGTTTTTGTCCAGTGTGTGCAGGAGGGCTTCCTGACACACGATGTAGACAGGCCAACAAGGGGTGAAGCCACATTAGATTTGGTACTGTGTAACGAGCCCGGCCAGGTGTTAGACTTGGAAGTAGGTGAGTACTTTGGTGATATCGATCACAATTCTATTATGTTTACTTTAGTGATAGAAAGGGATAGGTGAATACCAATGTGCAAGAGTTACAGCTGGTGGAAAGGCAATTACAACGCGATTAGGCAAGATTTAGGAAGCATAGGATCGGGAAGGAAACTGCAGGGGATGGGCACATTAGAAATGTGGAGCTTATTCAAGGAAAAGCTCCTGTGTGTCCAAGATAAGTATGTACCTGTCAGGCAGGGAGGCAGCTGTAGAGCGCGGGAGCCATGGTTTATGAAGGAAGTGGAATCTCTGGTCAAGAGGAAGGAGAAGACTTATGTTAGTATGAGATATGAAGGCTCAGTTAGGGCGCTTGAGGATTACAAGGTAACCAGTAAAGACCTAAAGAGAGAGCTCAGAAAAGCCAGGAGGAGACATGAGGCTCTGTTGGCGGATAGGATCAGGGTAAACCCCAAGGCTTTCTATAGGTATTTAAGGAATAAAGAATGATGAGAGTGAGATTAGGGCCAGTCAAGGATAGTAGCGGGAAGTTGTGTGTGGAGTCAGAGGAGATAGGGGAAGCACTAAATGAATATTTTTCGTCATTATTCACTCTAGGAAACGACAATGTTGTCGAGGTGAATACTGAGATACAGGATAATAGACTAGGTGGGATTAAGGTTCACAAGGAAGAGGTATGAGCAATCCTGCAGAGTATGAAAATAGATATATCCCCTGGGCCGGATGGGATTTATCCTAGGATCCTCTGGGAAGCCAGGGAGAAGATTTCCGAGCCTTTGGCATTGATCTTTAAATCGTCATTGTCTCCAGGAATAGTGCCAGAAGACTGGAGGATAGCAAATGTTGTTCCCCTGTTCAAGAAGGGGAGTAAAGACAACCCTGGTAATTATCGACCAGTGAGCCTTACTTCAGTTGTTGGGAAATTGTTGGAAAAGGTTATAAGTGATAGGATGTATAATCATCTCGAAAAGAATAATTTGATTAGGGATAGTCAGCACGGTTTTGTAAAGGGAGGTCGTGCCTTACGAACCTTCTTGAGTTCTTTGAGAAGGTGACCAAACAGGTAGATGAGAGTAAACCGGTTGATGTGGTGTATACGGATACACCACATGGCGTTCGATAAGGTTTCCCGCAGTAAGCTATTATACAAAATGCGGTGGAATGGGATTGTGGGAGATATAGCAGTTTGGATCAATAATTAGCTTGCTGAAAGAAGATAGAGAGTGGTGGTTGATGGGAAATGTTCATCCTGGAGACCAGTTAGTAGTGGTATACCGCAAGGATCGGTGTTGAGTTAACTGCTGTTCGTCATTTTTATAAATGACCTGGATGAGGGCGTAGAAGGGTGGGTTAGTAAATTCGCAGATGACACTAAGGTCTGTGGAGTTGTGGATAGTGACGAAGGATGTTGTAGGTTACAGAGAGACAGAGATATAAGCTGCAGAACTGGGCTGAGAGGTGGCCAATGGTTTATAATGCGGACAAGTGTGAGGTGATACACTTTGGTTGGAGTAACCGGAATGCAAAGTATTGGGCTAATGGCAAGATTCTTGGTAGTGTAGATGAGCAGAGAGATCTCGTCGTCCAGGTACACAGATCGTTGAAAGTTGCCACCCAGGTTGTCAGGGTTCTTAAGAAGGCATACAGTATTTTGGCATTTATTAATAAAGGGATCGAGTTCCGCAACCATGAGGTTATGCTGCAGCTGTACAAAACTCTTGTGCGACCGCAGTTGGTGTATTGTGTACAGTTCTGGTCACGACATAATAAGAAGGATGTGGAAGCTTTGGAAATGGTGCAGAGGAGATTTACTAGGATGTTGCCTGGTATGGAAGGGAGGTCTTACGAGAAAAGGCTGAGGGACTTGAGGCTGTTTTCGTTGGAGAGAAGAAGGTTGAGAGGTGACTTTAATAGAGACATATAAGATTATCAGAGGGTTAGGTAGAGTGGACAAGGAGAGCCTTTTTCCAAGTATGGTGACGGCGAGCACGAGAGGGTATAGCTTTAAATTGAGAGGTGATGGATATAGGACAGATGTCAGAGGTAGTTGCTTTACTCAGAGAGTAGTAAGGGTATGGAATGCTTTGCCTGCAACGGTAGTAGATTCGCCAACTACTACCATTTAAGTGCATTTAAGTCGTCATTGGACAAACATATGGACGTACATGGAATAGTGTAGGTTAGATGGGCTTCAGATTGGTCTGACTGGTCGGTGCAACATCGAGAGCCGAAGGGCCTGTGCTGCGCTGTAATGTTCTATGTTCTATAATTACTCCTATTTTACAGAATCGCGTTTTTAACATACATTGTCCATTGATTTCTTCTATGCAACAATTTTATAAGATACAAGAAAAAACTCACCTTAAAATTACTCTGCACACTAATGGAACAACATATTTCAATTGTAGACATTTATTTTGAACGTTATTCATTGATCTTCTCACTTTCTACAATATTATTTGCCTCCGTTCCAAGGTGATTTTCTTTCAGGTATAATGTTTCAGTTTTAACTCCATAAGTTTTTGTTATATCTGTACTCTTCCTTATCTTTAATGAATCGCAAACTTGTCGGAGTACAGAAGAAGGACATTCTTTACATCTTCTGTTCATC
Organism: Chiloscyllium plagiosum; assembly: GCF_004010195.1. NCBI lineage: Eukaryota > Metazoa > Chordata > Chondrichthyes > Orectolobiformes > Hemiscylliidae > Chiloscyllium > Chiloscyllium plagiosum. Next base: position 2,799,199 of record NC_057753.1, read on the forward strand.
CGATCTCCAAGTAAACAATTCACTTTCTCCTATTCTCGTGCATTCTCTTCACAAACCTGCATAATATTCTGCAAAGATAAAAATCTAATTCAATGTTAAACATTGCATTCGTAACATCATTAGGCAGTGCATTCCTAACATTAACATATAGCTGTGAGCAAACAATATTTTGGTTTCTCTCTATCATTTTCGTTTAGTTTTCGATTGTTGCAACTTTATGACCTCCCGTTATTGATCATTTCACTGATTGGAAAAATAGCTTCACATCTACTCTCCACAGGCATTTTAATGATTTAAGTTGCTTTGTGAGCACGACCATTTCAAGGTAAAGTGCATTGACATTGCATGTTGGGAACATTACTCTGAATAAACATCGTAAAGTTATGCTGGTGTGAATGCTGAAATGTTACAACATTGTTGCAATTACTAGTTTTGAGTCTGTTACATTGTAAGCGCTTTCACTGTGGCTGACTTAAAACGTAGTTTTTCCGTATAAATGTGGACTTACCACGATCTTGGCCGTATTCACTGTCTGTGGACCATTGCATTGGCATTTTTTGATATAAATGTAGAACAGGTTATGGTGTTCCATTTGTTCTGGAGGTGAATTGTCATTTTGGAATTAGGGGGCAAGTCTGATTTTTTTTAATAAACATTAAAAGTTGCATAACAATTCGCCGAACTAACTGATAGTTTATAAGGTTTGAAGCGTTGGTCACATTCGATCTAATTTAAGGACGAATTTAATGAATAAAATATTGTAATTACCTAGATATTGACGAGCACAAAATATTAGTATGTAGATTGTCCTACCAGAGGGGAGGCCATATTGGATTTGGTACTCGGTAATGAACAGGGACAAGTGATGGGCTTGTTAGTGGGTGAACATTTTGGTGATGGTGACCACAATTCTGTGACTTTCACCTTGGTTATGGAGAGAGATAGGTGCGTGCAACAGGGTAGGTTTTATAATTGGGGGAAGGGAAATTACGATGCTGTAAGACAGGTTCTGAGGAGCATAGGCTGCCAGGGAAGGATGTCGTGGAAATGTGGAACTTTTCCAAGGAACAGATACGACGTGTCCTTGATATATTTGTACCTGTCAGGCAGGAAAGAAATGGTCATGTGAGGGAACCTTGGTTGACGAGGGAGGTTGAATGTCTGGTAAAGAGGAAGAAGGAGGCTAACATAAGGTTGAGGAAA
>NC_057753.1:2800642-2831814 GCF_004010195.1 Chiloscyllium plagiosum
CTTTCCAAATACATGTACATCCTGTCCCTCAGCATTCCCTCAAACAACATGCCCACCACCGAGGTCAGGCTCACCAGTCTATAGTTCCCTGGCTTGTCTTTACCGCCCTTCTTAAACAGTGGCACCACATTTGCCAACTTCCAGTCTTCCGGCACCTCACCTATAACTATCGATGATACAAATATCTCAGCAAGAGGCCCAGCAATCACTTCTCTAGCTTCCCACAGAGTTCTTGGGTACACCTGATCAGATCCTGGGGATTTATCCACCTTTAACCATTTCAAGACATCCAGCACTTCCTCCTCTGTAATCAGGTCGTGGAGGGGTGTTTGAGAGTGGGAGGTGGTGTTGGTATTATTTCACGACATTGATAGCATATCAATTTACAAACACCATCCTCTGCTTCTGGTCATTTTTTGAAGGCCAAATCAAGATAGGTAGCCAATCTTTAGGGTCATAATTCAAACCCAAAATCTTGCTCTTGGTATCTCATGTATCAACGGTCTATCAACTCCATACAGGTCAACAAAGGTTTGATTACCCTAATCCCATTTTCCAGCTCTTGGTCCATATCCCTGCAGGCGATTGCAATGCAAGTGAATACCTAAATGCAGTCCAAATGTTACAAGAATTCCTGACTCAACCACTCTTCTAGGCAGTGAGTTCCAGACCCCCATCCTTCTCAGTGAAAAATAAAATTCTCCTCAATTGTCCTCTTAGCCCTCCACCTCTTATCTTAAATCTATTCCTCATGATTATTTGACCCTTCTACAAATGAAAAAAGTGCCTTCCTATCCACGCTATCTATGCCCTTCATAATCTTACAGACATTATCTGGTCCCCTCTCAACATTTGCTGCTCTGAGGAACACAGCCTCAGCCTTCCAATCTTTCCTCTTAGCTCAGACCTTCCAATCCATGCAGCATCTTGGTAAATCTCCTCTGCACTCTCGCTAGTGCAATCACACTCTTCCTATATTGTGCTGACAGGAACTGCACTCTCCAACGGTGGCCCAGTCAGCACTTTTATACTGTTCCAGCATACCTCCCTGCTCTTGAAATCTGTGCCTTGACTTATAAAAGCAAGGATCTCATATTCCTTCTTAATCAGCTTACCTATCTGTCCTGCAGGGATTTGTGGGTATAAACATCAAGGTGCCTCTGATCTTCAGTATTTTCCGGGGTTCTACCATTCATGGTTCAATCCATTGATTTGTCTCAAATACATTACCTCACACTTTTCTAGGTTGAATTTTATTTGCCATGTCTCTGACCAACTGACCAGCCTGTCAATATCCTCCGCAATTCATGGTGATCCACCTCACTATTACCACCTTTCCTATGTTTGTATTGTCTGCAAGGTGAACTTCTTGATCACACCATCACACTTACGTCCAAATCATTATTATAGAACACAATTAGTAAGTGAACAGGAATCAACTTTCTGTAGAATCTCATGGAAAAAGACTTCTAGTCACAGAAATATGCCTCGACATCACCCACTGCTTCCTGTCTCTCAGGCAATTTTAGATCCCGCATGCCATTTTGTCTTGGAATCTACGTGCTCTTACTTACTTGACCAGACTACCATGAGCGATCTCATCAAAAGCTTTACTAAAATCCATGTTGATCACATCAAATGCAATACCATCATCAACACTCCTGGCTACCTCCTCAAATAATTAAATCAAATTTCTCAAACAGAATATTCCTTTAACAAACCTATGATGATTATCCCTGATTAATCTGTATTTCTCCAAGTATATATATTTTCAATCTTTTAGCATTCTTTCTGATAACTTCCCCATCATAAGGATAGGCGGACTGGCCTGTAATTTCCTGGTCTGTCCCTTCCTTTTGCTTTTATAACGGACAATGTTGAGAGTGTTCCACTTGTGACCAGAGAGGGTTTGAAATTTACTGGCAGTGCCCTTAATATCTTCTCCCTTGCCTCCCTCAACAGCCTGGGATACATCTCACCTGAGCCTGCAGGTTAATCCACTTTTAGGGCAATGAAATCTGGTAGTATCTCCTCTCTCTATACGCTAATTTCTTCCAACATTTCACAGTCCTCCACCCTGATGTCTATACATGTGTTGTCCTTTTCCATTGTGAAGACAAATGCAAAATATTTTTTGAGAACTTTTCCCAGACCTTCCATGTCCACACACAGATTGCCTCGATTGTCCTGAATGGGCTCCACTCTTTCCCTGGTTATTATAGTAAAAGTAGCCTTTTCACAGTTCAGGACTTCGATACCAAACCCAAGCCTTCCTTTTTTATAATTATCCTAGGGTCAATACAAATGTTAATGATTTAATGAACTATGCTAACTCCCCAGTCAACCTGATAGAATTAGTTTAACAAAGAAACACTGACCAGATACTTAACACAATAAGAATGTGGAATACAGGGTTAATGGTAGGGTTCTTAGTCAGGTGGAGGAACAGAGGGATCTTGGGGTCTATGTACATAGATCTTTGAAGGTTGCCACTCAGGTGGATAGAGTTTGTAAGAAGGCCTATGAGTATTATCGTTCATTAGCAGAGGGATTGAATTCAAGAGTCGTGAAGTGATGTTCCAGCTGTACAGGCCTTTGGTTAGGCCACATTTGGAGTATTGTGTGCAGTTCTGGTCGCTTCACTTTAGGAAAGATGTGGAAGCTTTGGAGAGGGTGCAGAGTAGATTTACCAGGATGTTGCCTGGAATGGAGAATAGGTCGTACGAGGATAGGTTGAGAGTGCTAGACTTTTTCTCGTTGGAACGGCGAAGGATGAGGGGTGACTTGATAGAGGTTTTTAAGATGATCAGAGGAATAGATAGAGTAGACAGTCAGAAACTTTTTCCCCGGGCACAACCGAGTGTTACAAGGGGACATAAATTTACGGTGAAGGGTGGAAGGTATAGGGGAGATGTCAGGGGTGGGTTCTTTACCCAGAGAGTGGTGGGGGCATGGAATGCGCTGCCTGTGGGAGTGGTAGAGGCAGAATCTTTGGTGACCTTTAAGCGGCAATTGGATAGGTACATGGATGGTTGTTTAAGCTAGGACAAATGTTCGGCACAAGATCGTGGGCCGAAGGGCCTGTTCTGTGCTGTATTGTTCTATGTTCTATGTTTATGTTCTATGTTCTATGTTCTATTAGTGCCCTTTCGTTAAATAATTAAAATTAGTACCTAAAGCGAAGAGCACAGTAATTTAGAAATTTATACGTAACACGATCTGCATAAGCCCAACTATGTTCTTTCCAATTAACTGCTGGTTTATCGACACTCACAACTGTTCATCTGAACATATTAACGACTGCAGATACTAAGATCTTATGGAAATAAGTGTTAAAGTTTTGAAAGCAAATATCTACTGCACAGAAATCATTACTTGTCCTGACAACAAATTGCAGCACTGAGGAATGGTGCATTTTAAGAAATGTTACTTGAATGAGAGGCGACATGATAGAAATTTCAAAACTAAATGAGAGATAAAGAGAGAGTTAATAGTCGTGGTCTTTTCCCAAACGTGGGAGATTTCAAGAGTCGTGGGCGTATTGTGATGGTGGGAGGAGAAACATTTTAAAAGACAACAGAGACAATTTTTCTTTTTGTATAAAGGGTATTTCGCGTGCAGAATGAACTTCCCGAAGAAGTGTTGGATGTGGGTACAATTACAACGTTTAAGTGACGTTTGGAAAGATATTAAAATACGAAAGGTTTGGAGGGGTATTGGTCAGGAGCAGTCAGGTGGGACTAGTTTAGTCTGGGATTGTGTTCGGCATGGACTGGCAATACTGAAGGGTCAAATTACGTGATGTGTGTAACTATGACTCTTTGAACAAGCACACTTTTATCTGCGGAGTTTCAGTGGTTCAGTTCGATGTGGTGGTTGTCAGGTGTTTTTTGAGGCAATAACTAGAATGAAGAAAATCTTGAGTGTTACATTACGTACCTTATCAATTTCCTTACACTAAGTTCTATCAGAATGTGCTCATTTGGGCGGCACTGTGGCACAGTGGTTAGCACTGCTGCCTCGCAGCGCCAAAGATCCGGGTTCAATTCACGCCTCCGGCGACTGACTGTGTGGAGTTTGCACGTTCTCCCCGTGTCTGCGTGGGATTGCTCCGGTTTCCTCCCACAGTCCAAAGGTCAGGTGAATTGGCAACATGCTAAGTTGCCCGTAGTGTTAGTTAAGGGGTAAATGTAGAGGTATGGGTGGGTTGCGCTTCGGCGGGTCAGTGTGGACTTGTTGGGCCGAAGGGCCTGTTTCCAATTCTTCAAACCATTTAACCAAACAATTATCTGTATGAAATGCACAAAACAAGAAATAGCAAGAGAAACTCCGCAGGTCTGGCAGCATCTAAGGAGAGAAAACATCAACTCTGTCTTCTCATCACAGATGCTGCCCGACCTGCTAAGTTTCTTCAGCAATATTTGATTTTGTGTGATTCACATCGTCAATATCGGCAATTCCTTGTTTTATTTAAATCATTTGTTCCACTAACTTTCATGATACAACTACTGATCTCAAAAGACCTCATGTCCCATTGTTTCGAGTATATGTCAATTTTTGCATATATATGATTTCTCCAGATTATTTATGTGCTTATTTCAATGTGTCTGTAACACCATTCTCTCTAATTAACAATAATATGCAATTGATTATTGCTTTGTCATTGGCGTAAAATAGAACATAACATATCGAAAAGTACAGCACAGAACAGGCCCTTTGGCCCACGATGTTGTGCCGAGATTCAATCCTAATGTAAAATATTACGACTTAACCTATGCACCCCTCAACTGACTGTTGTTCATGTGCATGTCCAGCGGTCGCTTAAATGTTCCCAATGACATCTCTTCCTCCACTACAGCTGGCAACGCATTCTACACAATCACAACGCTCTGTGTAAAGAACCTACCTCTGACGTCTCCTTTACACCGTCCTCCTAATATCTTCAAACAAAGACTTCTCGTACCAGTCAATCCTGACCTGGGGAAAAGTCTCAGGCTATAGACTCTATCTATTCCTCTCATTATCTTGTGTACCTTGATGAGGACTCCTCTCTTCCTCCTTCTCTCCAGACAGAAAAGTCCAAGCTTTATCAACCTTTCTTCATAAGGCAAGCCCTCCAGTCCAGGCAAAACCCTGGTAAACCTTCTTTGCACCCTCTGCAAAGCCTCTATATCTTTTCTATAGTAGGGCGACCATAACTGGACACAATATTGCAAGTGTGGTCTCGCCTGGGACTTATAGAGCTGCAGCAAAACCTTGGCGCTCTTAACCTCGAACCCCCAGTTAGTGAAACATAGAACATAGAACATAGAAAAATACAGCGCAGTACAGGCCCTTTGGTCCTCGATGCTGCGCCGATCCAAGCCCACCTAACCTACACTAGCCCACTATTGTCCATATGCCTATCCAATGCCCGCTTAAATGCCCATAATGAGGGAGAGTCCACCACTGCTACTGGCAGGGCATTCCATGAACTCACGACTCGCTGAGTAAAGAATCTACCCCTAACATCTGTCCTATACCTACCACCCCTTAATTTAAAGCTATGCCCCCTCTCTAATAGCTGACTCCATACGTGGAAAAATGTTCTCATGGTCAACCCTATCTAAACCCCTAATCATCTTGTACACCTCTATCAAGTCACCCAAAAACCTTCTTTTTTCCAATGAAAACACCCCAAGTGCCTCAGCCTTTCCTCATACGATCTTCCTACCATACCAGGCAACATCCTGGTAAACCTCCTCTGCACCCGTTCCAGTGCCTCCACATCCTTCCTATAGTATGGCGACCAAAACTGCACACAATACTCCAGATGCGGCCGCACCAGAGTCTTATACAACTGCAACATGACCTCAGTACTCCAGAACTCAATTCCTCTACCAATAAAAGCCAGTACGCCATATGCCTTCCTCACCGCACTTGTAACTTGACACATCCTTCCTCACTGTCAACAACTCCACCGACTTTCGTATCATCCGCAAACTTGCTCACCCAACCTTCTCCTCCAGGTCATTTATAAAAATGACAAACAGCAATGGTCCCAAAACAGATCCTTGCGGAACACCACTAGTAACTGCACTCCAAGATTAACCTTTACCATCAACTACTACCCTCTGTCTTCATCCAGCCAGTCAATTCCTAATCCAAACCTCCAACTCACCCTCAATGCCATACCTCCGTATTTTTTGCAGTAGCCTACCATGGGGAACCTTATCAAACGCCTTACTAAAATCGATATACACTACATCTACCGCTTTACCCTCGTCTACCTCCTTAGTCACCTTCTGAAAGAATTCAATAAGGTTTGTGACGCACGACCTGCCCTTCACAAAACCTAATCCTTAGCTATTCTTAGCAGCCACACACGCAGATGACAAGCAAATTGAGTTCGACTGGGACAACACTACTATTACAGGACAAGCCAAACAGAGAACAGCCAGGGAAATCCGAGAGGCATGGCACTCATCCACAGATTCTATCAACAAACACATCGACCTGAACCCAATATACCGGCCACTGCAGCGGACAGCTGGAACTGACAACCGGAAGCGGCAGAGGCAAACCACTATAAATACCAGAGGAATCAACACAGAAGAGCTTCACAGGAGGATCCCAAGCACTGAGGATGTCACCTAGACAGGGGACGAAACGTCTGCAACAAACCTTCCCAGCTCAGCGAACAGGACCACAACACCATATGCTTTCTTAACAACCCTATCCACTTGGCTGGCAATTTTGAGGGATCTATGTACTTCCACACTGCCAAGAATCCGGTCTTTAATCCTATATTCAGCATCGAGGTCAACCTTGAAAAATGCATTGCTTCACATTTAGATTAGATACGTACAGTGTGGAACTAGGCCCTTCGGCCCAACAAGTCCACACCGAACCACCAACGAGGTGCAACCCGCCCAGACCAATTCCCCTAGATTTACCCCTTCACCTAATACAACAGGTAATTTAGCATGGCCAATTCACCGAACCTGCTCATTTATGGACTGTGGGAGGAAACCCACCCACACAGGGAGAATGTGCAAACTCCATGCAGACAGTTGCCGAGGCTGGAATTGAACCAAGTCTCTGGCGCTGTGAGGCAGCAGTTCTAACCATTGTGCCACCGCATCCAGGTTGAACGCTTTTGGCCATTTCTCAACCCAGCTCTGCAACCTGTCTATGTCGCGCTGCAGCTTGCATAAGCCTTCTATACTATCGATGACAACTCCAACCTTAGTGTCATCTGCAAATTTACTAACCCACCCCTCAACCTTCTCATCCAAGAAATTTATAAAAACTACAAAGAACAGAGGTCCAAGAACAGAGCCCTGCGTGACCCCACTCAACACTGTCCTACAGGCAGAATACTTTCCATCTGCAACCACTCTCTGCCTTCTGTCAGCCAACCAATTCTGAATCCAGATAGCCAAATCTCCCTGTATCCCATGCTTCCTGACTTTATGAATGAGCCTACCATGGGGAACCGTATCAAATACCTTTCTAAAGTCCATAGACATCACATTCACTGCTCGACCGTCGTCATCCAGTCTTGACACCTCCTCAAAGAAATCAATAAGATTTGTGAGGCATGACCTGCCCCTCACAAAGCCATGCTGACTGCCTTTAATCACACTACGCTTTGCCAAATTGTCATAAATCCTATCCCTCGGAATTCTTTCCAAATATTGCTGATCACAGATGAAAGACTGACTGGTCTGTAATTGCCAGGGATTTCCCTGTTACCCTTCTTGAAAATAGGAACAACATTCGCCTCCTTCCAATCCTCTGGCACGACTCCTGTGGAGAGTCAGGAGGCAAATATCCTCGCCAGCTCTCCTTTCTCGTTTCCCGAAGCAGCCTAGGATAAAGTCTGGTCTGACCCTGAAGACTTATTATTCTTAATGTTTTCCAAAATTTCCAAAATTTGTAAAATGTCATGATTGTGTTAAGATTAACAGAGACTCATAAAACAAGTGTGAAACAGGTTATTAACTTAAAAACAGGTCGCAAGTATACTGTCTTCATGTGGAATGCCGTTTGAATTATTTTGGTGCTATCCTGCTCTGATACATAATTATCACTATTTCCTCGCTTTATTCTTTCTGGTACAGCAAATTTGGCAATGGGAGCGATCCTTTACCGAATATGTGGTCTGTCTAGATGTATAATTAACTACGTCGTGTCCATGGCGCTAGCAGATCTGGTCATCATTGTCACTGTCATTATAAATCGATTTTCTGGTATTTATTTCCCATTCACTTTCCTATCCATCATACCAATTTTCTGTCTCTGTGCAATCCTAATTTATGCTCTCATAGATAGTTCTGCCTGGTTAACAGTTGCTTTCACCTTTGATTGGTTTGTGGCCATTTGTTGCCAGCAGCTGAAAATTAGATACTGTACGGAGAAGATTGGAACGTGAGCTAATGGGAGTGTTTGCACACTGAGCTGTCGAAGAAATGCGTTCTTGTATTTTATATTTGAACCTTTGTATATAATTGATAATGTACCGTGTTTCTGTGTTGTTAAACAACTATTTAGTTCAACACCAGCACGGATTGCATATGATTTGAGGCGGTCTATTTTCGCTCCCTGTCTTCCATTCACTCTGATTGTACTGCGCAACGTTCTGACTGTAAGACATATTCTAGCAGCCAACAGAGCCCGTAAAAGACTCTGGACCCAGACTAATGCAGAGAATCAGAGTGACCCAGAGATGGAGAAGCGGAAAAAATCCATCACCTTACCTTTTGGCGTTTCAGGTAATTTTACCTTGCTATATTCGGTACTTTTTATAGCAGTACTGTATTCTAGAATTGCAAAAGTTGCTTATTATTCACGTTCTGATTACGGTGCCTCATCCTTTATCCTGGAAAAAAACGGGTGTATGCTTCAGTTTCTGAATTTCTGCATCAATCCCTTTATCTACGCTGGAACTCAGAGTAAATTGAGAGATGAGTTGAAGAATGGTTTGCAATATCCTTTGAGATTTTTTGCTAAGTTGTAAAAGTCTCCAACTCTTTGAGAAAATTAAATGAAACATGGATGTTACATGTCGCCCACACATGCCTTCAACATGTCTTGTCATCCGTGCCCTCAAACTGAAAGTTCATTCGTGTTTGAACATTTGTGAAATATGTACGCAGTGCTTCATTAATTAATTTACAACGTCATTTTGCAAAGAGAAACAGCAGCGAATAAATTTGCAACTGTATAGGTCCAGGCCTGATGATATTCAAAACCCTCCCTTTTTTTTGTTTGTAATCAGTAAGTGAAGGGTCATGCAGGCACAAGCTATGCTGCTGTGCATTGTTCAAAAGCCAGCAAGGTCAGAAAACATGATGCATGCCCATTGTTCTTCTGTAAACATCATCCTGTTCCACCAATAACCTGGGTTAGCCTCTGGCCCGCTTAATTTATGCGTTTCTACTTGGAGCTTTGTCACATATTCACGCAATTCCTGAGCAATCAAACTTCATGCACAGTTCCATCGCGTACTACCTTTGGGATTATACCAAAGCCACAGCCTCAGAAATGGAATGTGGCTATTCTCTCACATTCTCTTTTGAGCGTCAATGATCATAACTATCAAAGCCATGGTCAGAATTTTTGCATCTGCGCTGTGTCATGTCACATTCGTCATGAATTTGATGCGCCTGCATGGTCAAAGGTTAGCATCTTCGTAAATAGAGGGTGTAAACTATAATGAAGATGTTCCTTAATGTTTGAGTTGTTACACCTTGGCAAAATTCCGTCTTCTTGTTAATCTTGCTGATCATCTGTGTGATTGGTTGAGACTGTTGAAATGGCAAAATTTCCATGGATAGATCATGACCTGGACTTTGACATGTCTCCACATGTGAACATTATATTATTCAATTGGTGGAGGGTTTCTTCATCTCAAAGATAGCCTATTCTCCTCCTCAGGATTCATGGTCTTGCTCTCCAAATGCAGTTGCCCACTCAGCATTCATTTATCCCACTTCCTACCCCTCATCAGTTTTGTACACATGGCGTTCATTCTTTACTTTCTTCATGAGCTATGATCCCTGCATGTGAATTCATTTCATTGGTCCTCGCACTGATGTTGAGTTTGTTGAAAGGTAGCCGCTCACGGTTCATGCATGTGATCAATCGACGATGGATGTACATCAGTGACCTCTAAATGACCAATATTCTGAACAGAGAGACGAACATGCTTCTGACAGCCAATCTGATGACTGCCCACGACCTGTGGTATCTGCTTCACCTTTGCTTTTGTCTAAGGTTGCTTGTTCATATTGTCTACAGCAGAAAACATTGTAGAAAGCTTCCCCTCATTTATCGTCACTCAGATCTGCAGTGACATGTTTAGAGGAAGCAAATTAGATACTTCATGGTTTATATGCTGGCCTTTCTCGTTTTATTGTAAATACTGCCAAAATGTTCCTGAGGGAGAAAAATGTCACTACTCCTCACTCAGAAATTAGTCCTTTGAAAATAAAGCCAGTTGTCTTTGCAACATTGCAGAAACCATAACTTCGGCGGGGCTTCCCGTGGGATGGTAGCACAATGGTTAGCACTGCTGCCTCACAGCGACAGGGACCTGGGTTCAATTCCCGTCTCGGGAAATTGTCTGTGTGGAGTTTGCACATTCTCCCCGTGTCTGCGTGGGTGTCCTCCGTGTACTCCGGTTTCCTCCCACAGTCCAACAACGTGCAGGTTAGGTGAATTGGCCATGCTAAATTGCCCGTAGTGTTTGGTGTAGGGGAATGCGTCTGGATGGGTGGCACTTCGGAGGGTTGGTATGGAATTGTTGGGCCGAAGGGCCTGTTTCCACATTGTAAGTAATCTTATTTATAAAAAAAACACGACATCTCATTAACCTGTTCAGTCGCCTGGACGACAATTGAATAACAAGATTTGTGAACAGTGTTATTCATATTTAAGTCAGGCGACTTCCCTTGGACTTAAACATCAAAACCATGGAATAAATAACACTGCAAGTTACTTGGTCAAGGAGTAACCCACTCAGAAGTGAGAGCTGGATAATTGTTATTTCAATATCAATACTCCTTGCTTCTGGACCACAAGTTAATAATATTGTCGACATCAGTACGATGTTAAGAAATCTGTCAATGCAGTCTTGAACTACATTTCCTATTTGCTGACTCATAATGTAATAGGATCACCAACTTAAAAGAGAGCTAAGTCATAGATTCAAATCTTCTACAAATGGCATGAGGTGCATTGAGGGCAGCTGGTAGTTCAACATACTTACAAATGCATCCAAGATCCAATAGAATCAATTTTATTTTACCACACTAAAAGCTGTCATTTTCCAACATTACCGGACAGATTAGCATTGTAGAATAAGGAAACAGCTTTGATAAGTAAAGAAGAGTTGGAGCATGTTGTAGCGATATGGCAGTGGAATCAAGCGGCTGATAATTGAGCCTTTTGGTTCCTTATTTTCGAGGTAAATATCAATTTGTCGCCATATTGGTACAGACGGTGCATGGCGGACACAACGGATTCCAATATGGGAAGTAGAAATTAAGATTCTCTGACACGCTATGAGTTCATGAACATTCAGCAGTGGAATGTTCACGAGAAACCTCATGCAACCCTCCGTAGCAGCAAAGAGACTGAAAGGATGTGAATGTGGTGATACCACTGAGAGGCCTATTTCGTGCAGAAAGAAATTCAATCATTCCTTTCAGTTGTCGAATTAGTGTCATTTGACCCAATACTCCAAGTTTAGGGCGTGATATAAGAGTTCCTCAAAACTAATAAATCCGCTCAAAGTTTGTTGCATTGAAGGAACTTCGCCCTTTTCAATTGCAGCACAGTTTTATATGTTCCACCCAAGTTGGGAACCACATTGCACCAACAGTATAGATCTAATATTCAACTGCAATGATTTTAACCACTCTTGCAACGTGCTGACCTTTCATACATTCATTCCTGTAGCGACATGTCAAATTGTGCTATGTCTGGTTCTAAGTCCCCACATTTGTTTCTAATGGCTGCTGAAGCTTCAAGACAGCCACAGGGGGAGTGATCCAAACCGAGCCAGCTGAGATTTAACTCGCTATTTTCCGTTATTTTTCTCTGTATATTAAATGCTCACAAATCTATACCTCTCTCTCATTAGATATGTTTCGCCTAATGTAATGTATTTCTATGTGTATGTTATCTGCATTTGTTTTGCAGTGAGACTTACAGTTGCACATTCTTTTGTGACTGGACATTTGCTGCTACGCTCCCGAAGGGATATCATTTTATTTTGGATTTTAACAAACAAGGAGATGGAGGCATTGCAAAGAGGGGGTTCCTTTATTAATAGGCGAGTGATGTTTATATTTGTTATGTCAAAATTGGAAACTGGATAAATTCTGCGACAAACATTATCATTATTATTGTTTCCCGAAAGAAACTGAGAGCTGGATAGTAACTTGCAACATGGCGTCAATAACATCTTTTTCAATATCATCAGAAAACAGGATTCGGCGCTCCTTCCGGTATACAAGAGGTCCAAAATTATAAAGTCATAGAATCAAGCAACACAGATTCACGCCCTTTGTACTAGTCTGGCGACCAATAAAAACCAAACAAGATTATTCCCATTTACCTGCAGTTGTTCCACAGCCGGTTATGGCCTGGCATTCGATATGCTGTTTCAGATGATTCTTAAATGTTGCGAGTGCACTTGACTCCACCGGTGTTGGTGGAGTGTCTTTGGTGGAGACTCTCATCCAACTCATGCCATGTTTGTGGAGCCGTCGTGTGAGCTTTTTGTTATTCATATTTCCACTAAAACGTCTTGAACTCGTCTTAAACTAATAGACTCTCTTCTTAGACTAGCTGTCTATGTCCCTTGTAACTTTTTAAATGTATTAATCAAACACTGCCCCTCCCGCTCAGCATCCTACTCACACACAGTCGTTACAGTTTTTCGTCATACTGAGACGTTTCATTGAAGGCAATATCCTGGTGAATCTCCTTTCCACTCCCTCCACTGTAATCAAATCCTTCGAACAGCATGACGATCAGAACTGTAAACAGCATTCAATTCTAGCTTGTTGCTCTGTCCAAGTTACGAGCTGATTAATAACAGATTATTGCCTGAGTCCACCTACCTCATCATCAACTGTACCACCAATTTTCATGTCATCTGAAAACTTCCTGATTATAATTTCCACATTCACATTTAAGTCGTTATTTTACATTACAAACAAGAAGAGTTCCTGCACTGAAACAGCGGTAGACCAGAGATCACAGGCTTCCAATCACAAAAAAGACACTCCACCAACACCGATTGCCTTCTATGCAAAAGTCAACTTTGAAACCAGTTTGTCTACTTGATTTGGGCTCGAATATTTTGGACCAGCCTTCCGTATGGGACATTGCTAAATGCCTTACGGAAGTTCACACAAAACCAAGTTCTCATCAATATATGCAGTCGTCCTTTCAAAAATAAAGTCAATTAAATTAGTCAGACAAGACACTCTCTTGACAAATCCATCCTGACTTCCGTTGATCATTAAAATCAAAATCAGAAATTGCTGGAATATGTAGGTCAGACACCGTGAGCAGAGAAAGAAGAGTTAATCTTTTGTCTCCAGTGGTCCTTCTTTAGATCTGATCATAGCTAGGAAATGGGTTATGTACATAAGAAAGAGAGGCTGCAGGAAGAAGTCAACCGTAGGTGGAGATGGAATCCAGAGAGCGAAGAACAGTTACACAGACAGAGACGTGAGTAACTGTCAAACTGGGAGAATGAATACTTGCTCATGGGAATCGTGAGCAGCTGGCAAATGGCTGTAAATATTAGCAGTCCGTGTGATGACAAGACCTGATTTGTGGAGCTTGAGTAAGGGCAGGGGAGATTTCTGATCTTTCCCTGCTTTTCTAAGTGTTGATGCATTCTGCTACTCAAACATTTCACCAATAAATTCCTGACACCAAACCAAAAACAAAAATTACCCGAAAGCTCAGGAGGTCTGGAGGCATCTGTGGAGATAAAGCAGAGTTAACGTTTCACCTCAGAACAAGGGTCACTTTCAGTATCTACAGATCCTTCTTTCTTTTGTTCTCCATTTAGTCTTTCCACTGACGTCAGATTAGCTGGCATTAATTATATGGACTATGCATGCTACTATTCGTGACCAAAGAAAACAAGATAGAATAGATCTGGATTGGCTATTTTTCAGTCACCTTGCACTGCACTTGTGGCTAGCGAAGAATTTTGATATTTCTCCCAGCGTCCCAGCAGTTTCCTTTCTTGCCATAGAGGCCTGATATAGATTTCTTCAGGTAATGGGTATTTGTGTGCTAATATGAAGGCTAAAGCATCCATTAATTTTCCTTTATTAATCTTAGCATGTTCTGGAAATCACCATGCCAAATTAAATTCAGGAATACAAGGTCTTGTCCTCTGTGAAGATAGACAAGAAGTATTCATTTAAGACCACAGCCATGACCAGTAGCTCTAAGCACATGTAGCCGTATCTTGGTCTATAATAGGTCCAAAATTTATTCTTTGGTAATCCTCTTACTCTTAAAATTCCGGTGAAAACACTTAGGGATTTCCTCAAAATAACTACCAGAGATAATTCGTGGCCAATATGTGCCCTCCCATATCTTTTCATTCTACTCAGCCACTATTTACATTCTCTATACTCCCAAAGGGTTCGCCTGTATTTAACTTACTGTACCTGATATTTGTTTCTTTCTATTTTTTATCAAACTGTCGATATCCTTTGACATCTAGGTCGCCTTGAACTTTCTGTTTTTGTCTTTCACTTCCAAAGTCACATGTTTGCTTAAATTCTGACCGTACTAATTTTGAAAAATTTGCAAATTCCAAACGTGGACTTCTTTGAAATAAACTCTCCCACACTATGCTCACCATATCTGATGATATTGAAATTGTACTTCTCCAAATTTCGAGACTTACTTGCTGCATTGTCCATATTCTTTTCTCTGATAATTTTGAAAACTACAAAGTTATGGTAATTATCAACAAAATGTTCGCCAACTGAAATTTCAACTACTTGACTGACATTGTGATCACCAATTACCTCTCGTCCTGCCCCATCTCTAGTAGGACTAGCCATGTACTGGTACAAAAATATTTATTGAGTTAAATATTTTGTCTATTCTTTCACACTAAGGTGATCCCAGTTCGTAGTAGCAGTGGTGAAATCCGCTACAACTGTAATTCTGTTTCTTTCACAGATTTTGTGATGTGTCTTTATATCTGAACCCCTGTCGCTCTGTGACGGTCGTGAGACCTGTAGTATAATCCTAGCTAATTAATCATCTCTTGATTATCTCTGAGCTCTTTCCAGATGTGATCATTCAATGCCACTTCTATGATATTCCCCATCATTGCATCATTTAATAAGGAAACCATCGCTGCAGTAACGTTCCCACCTGTCTTCCTGTCCAACCCCATCTCGCCCCAATCTCCCATAACCTGCAATTTTTACTGCCTATTCTGTCTTCCCTCAAACAAGTCTCAGTGATGGCCCCACCTGCCGATAAATGCTCTAACATTTTCAGCCTCACCAGTCAAGATCCTTGCCGTAAAATAGATGCATTTTAGGTTTCTGAACATCCTCATATTCGTATCCTAGCCATTTATTCTTCACCTCCTTGACAGTCCTAATATTTCTTCCTTATCTAATCGGAGCGTGCTCCCTAATTTACACAACATCTTGGCTCAGTCTCACTGCCAATTTGGTTGTAAACCTTCAAACCAACGCGAGCAACCTCACAGCTGGGATATCAGACCAAATCCTGTTCAGCTATAACTGCTCTCATATACATCCGAAGCCATCCCATTGATCCAGACTCTAAATCCTTCCTTCCTGTACCATCCCTATAGTCACGTGTTCACCTGACTTATCTTTCCATATCTATGCTCAGTAACCGTAAGCCGCTGGAAGCATTCAGTAGATCACAGCTTTAGTCGTCTTCCTCTTTAATCTACTACCTAACATTCTTAGTTTCGTATGCATGACATGATTTATTTCTTTACCCACTTTGTTGATAGCAAGATGAAGATGGCTGTTAACATTCGCTCTTCAGAATACCTGATAGTTGCTCTGAGACATCTCTGGACCTCCTGCCACAAAACTGGTTGTCAATTCCCATCAAAATGTAATTCCCTACCAATAGAAACCTCTCAATATTATTCCTGCCCTGCTGCACGGCAGACGCAATTCGCTGCCACAAAGTTGACCGTATCACCAATCCCCTGAGAAGGCATAATGCACCACCCACCCACCCCCATCCCCTCCCTCAACTGTATCCATCATGCTATATCTTATTATGGTTCGAGGGTGATATGTTCCTGTCAGGCTGTAAGGTTCATACGAATAGACAACGCTGAAAGGCAAGAGATAATGAGGTTTTGACGAGAACATTGAAGGAGGCGTGGCTCAGATGCATGCAGCTGGGATCAAGGGACACCTAGAGCTATACAGGGAATATAGGCGTTTGCTGAAGAAGGAAATAAACAGGGCAAAAAAGGGTCACGAGATGGCTTTGACTGTGAAGTTTCGGGTGAATTCAACGAGTCTGTTTACGTATATTAAATGAAAAAGAAAAACTAGAGAAGGAATAAGACCCTCAAGGATCAAAGTAGACGTGTATGGAGCAACAGCAGGTGATGGGTGAAGTTTACAATGACTGTTTCTCCTCTTTGTTTA
The DNA here is from genome assembly GCF_004010195.1 of Chiloscyllium plagiosum. Taxonomy (NCBI): domain Eukaryota; kingdom Metazoa; phylum Chordata; class Chondrichthyes; order Orectolobiformes; family Hemiscylliidae; genus Chiloscyllium; species Chiloscyllium plagiosum. The sequence goes on from NC_057753.1 coordinate 2,817,337, forward strand.
TAACAGAGAAAGATATGAAGGCTTGTAAACGTGGGAAACGGAGTGGCGATATCTTGGGGACAGTCAGTACCACAATAGTGGAGGTATAGGATGTATTAGAGTGTATGGAGGTGGGTAAATCTCCTGCACCTGACCAGATATAACCAGAAACACTGCAAGAGGCTGGAGAAGAAATTGTGGGGAACCTGGCTGAAAATTCTGCATCACAGATAGCCACAGGTGAGGTTCCAGCAGACTGGAGGTTAGCAAATGTTGCACCATTATTCAAGAAGGACTGCAAAATAAAACCTGGCATCTTCAGTAGATTCTCAGATAAGATATAAATGCATTTGAAAAGACAGGCTTTGATTAGCAGCAGTCAGCATGGCTTTGTGCGTGGGAGATCACGGCAAACAAATTTGATAGAGCTGTTTGATGAAGTGACCAGGAAGGCTGACGAGGTCAGGCCAGTGGGCGTAGTCTACCTGGGTTTCAGTTAGAGCTCTGATGAGGTTCCACATGGTAGGTTGCTGTGGAAGGTGAGATAGCATGGATTCCAGAGGGACGTGGCAAACCGGATACACAGAAAGCAGCGGATTATAGTGGAAGCATGCTTGTCAAACAAAAGGCCTGTGACTGATAGAGTGACGCAGGCGTCAGTTCTCGGCCAATTGCTTTTTGTTATCAATATCAATGATATGGATGAAAATGCAAAAGGCATGATTAGTATGTTTGCAGATGACACGAATATAGGTGGTATCGTGAAGAGTGAGAAAGATGATCAGAAATTGCAGCAAGATCTGTCAACATTCCCTTTGATTCCTCTCCATGCAAGGGCAATTTCCACCTCTCTCTTGAATATATGTAATGAAGTGACTACAACAACGTTTGTGGGAGAGAATTCCACAGGTTCACAATTCATTGAGTGTAGAAATGGTTCCTCATCTCGGTCCAGAATGGCTTAAACCTATCCCTTAGACTGAGATCCTAGGTTCTGAACTTCCCCAACATTGGGAACGTTCTACCCACATCTGGCTTGTCCAGTCCCAAAAATATATTTTATGTCACTTCACGCCGGCATTTTTCTAATTTCCAGCGAGTACAAGCCCAATCTATCTATTCTTTCCCCATATGTCAGACGTAAGACTGACTGGACTGTAATTCCCATATTTATCTCTATTCCCTTTCTTGAACAAGGGAATGGCATTTGACACTCTCCAATCATCTGGCACTACTCCAGTGGCAATGTATTGAAGGAGATTCAGAGAGACAGGATTAATGATTACATGGAAAACTACAGGTTGATTAGAGGTAGCCAGCATAGCTTTTGATGGCAGGTCATGTGTTACAAACCTTATTGAATTTCATGCTGAAATCACAAAACACGTTGATGAAGGTCGAGTAGTGGATGTGGTGTACATGGATTTTAACAAGGTTTTTGATAAGATTCTCCACTGTAGACTCATTCAGAAAGTAAGGTGGCATGGGATGTAGGGAAATCTGTCTTTCTGGCTACAGAAGTTTCTGGCCCATTGAAGAAGGTTGTGGTAGATGAATAATACTCAGTATGGAGCTTGGTGAGCAGTGGTGTTCCTCAAGGATCTTTTCTGGTACCTCTGTTTTTTTTTCTAAATGACTGAGATTGGGAAGTGGGAGGTAGGGTTATTAAGTTCACTGTTGACACGGAGGTTTGTGGAGTTGTGTATAGTGTGAAAGGTTGCTGTAGTTTGCAGTGGCACATTGACAGGATGCAGAACAGAGCTGACAGGTGGCAGATGGCGTTCAACCTGGGAAAGTGTGAAGTGATTCACTTTGGAAGGTCGAAATTGAATGCAGAATACAGGACTAAAGGCAGGATTCTTGGTAGTGTGGAGGAATGGAGGGATTTGTGATCCAGGTCCATCGAACCCTCCAAGTTGTCAAACAAGTTGGTATGTTTGTTCAAAAGGTCTGTTGGTTTTCATTAACAAGGGGATTGAATTTCAGTGGTGCTGGTGAGACCACACTTGGAACACTGTGATCGGTTCTGGTCGCCTCATTATAAAAAAAGATTTGGAAGCTTCAGAAATGGTGCGGAGTAGATTTATCAAACTGCTGCCTCGACGAAACGGCATGTCACACGAAGAACGGTTGCAACTAGGGCTTTGCTGGAGCGAAGAAGGATGACAGGTGACGTGGTAGAGGTGCACAAGATGATGAGAGATAGATAAATTGGATAGCTAGGCACTTTTTACCCATGGCAGAAATTTCTATCACCAAGAAGGATAAGTTTAGTCTCATTGGAAGAAGATATAGTGGAGATATCATAGGTAGGTTATTTGCACAATACATTTTATAACAACACTAGATATCACTTCTAAGTCTGTGAGACAAAAATGTTAATACGATAATAGAAGTAGCAAAACTAGAGGTATGGAGGGAACTGTTTTTAAACCGATAAGATAGAATTGGCCTCTATGGCTTTATTTAGAGCTGTTCATACACGAACAGAAATAAGAATTTCTGTTATCATATTGACATTGCTGTATGCAAATTCAATGCATTGGTTTTAATTTTCCTAAAGTCTATAGATACGAGTTCGGTTTCATGAATTTATTTAAAGCACAAATGATTTTTGCAGAAGTAGATAGATTGCAAATTATGAACGGAATGAAAGATTATCGGAGATATCCATGAATTTAGAGTCTCACAAACTTTGAAAGTAGAGTTAAGTTTAAAATCAGATCAACCATGATGTATTGAATGGAGAGAAGGCGCGAAGGACCAGACTAACTTTTTGTGCTTCACTTTTACATGTATACATGAAGCACTCTGCTTACTGACTAACACTCACTCTGCTCAAGAAACTTTTTTTATTTTAAACCGTTAGCATTGTGCTCCCGACTCTCAACTGCATTGGAATGGAAGCCCCACGAAGTGGAAACAGACGGTTTCGTAGAATATTGTGAATGTTGGAACAATGTAAAATGAAAAATTAAGAGGACGAAAATGGGTTCTGAAATATCTTTAGCAAACAGCTTTAAGGAAAACGCCAAAGGCGTTTATTTATATGTAAGGAGCAAGACTGAGAGAAGAGAGAGAGAGAGAGAGAGAGAGAGGCAATAGCTGGGGCCTTAACAAATATATTTGCAGCATCCTCAAGCACAAGTGAGGTCCCGGAGGACTGGAGACTTGCTAACGCTGTCCACTATTTTAAGAATTTTAGCAGGGATAATCCAGATACTTATATACCAGTGAGCGTGGCATCAGTGTCGAGAAGCTGCTGGAGAAGGTACAGAGGAATAGGATGTATTCCCTTTTGGAAGAAATTGGGGTTATCTATGGTAGGCAACATGGGTTTGTGTAGTGAAGGTCTTGTATTACAAGCTTAATAGAATTATTTGTGGAAGTGACAGCGTTGATTGATGAGAGAAGGGCTGTCGATGACATACACAGAGACTTCAGTCAGGCGTTTGATAATATTGCCACACTGGGTTGTACATGGCATCCATGTTGTACTAGTTAAATTGTTAAAAAAACTTACTGGGCACCAGGAGACAGAGAGGAGTAGTGGAATAGAGCTCCTCAAAATGGAGAACTGTAACCAGTGGTGCCCCAAAGGAATCCGTGCTGGGACCATTGTTGTTTGTGATATATATCCATGATCTGGATGAAGATATAGGTGCCCTGATTAACAAGTTTGCAGATGATATTTGGATTGGTGGAGTAGCAGATAATGAAAAGAAGGTACGAGATTACAGCACAATATAGACAGACTGGACAGCTGGCCGGAGAAATTGTTTGTGGAGTTGTGTGCACGCATGTATGAGGTGATGCACTTTGGAAGAGCCAATTCAAGAGCAAACTACACGGTAAATGGGAACGTCCTTGGGGAAAATTGATGTACAGAGACAACTGGGTATTCATTGTATCCTGAAAGTGGCAATGCAGGTCAATAGAGTGGTCAAGAAGGCATACAACATCATTTCCTTCATTGGACTGGGTTTTCAGTACAATTGCTGGCAGGTCATGTGGAATTGTACAAGACTTTGTATCGGCCACATTTGGAAGACTGCGTGCCGTTCTGGTTTCCACATTACCAAAGAACGTGGATGCTTTGGAGGTAGTGCAGAGGAAGTTCATCAGGTTGTTGCCTGGTATGGAGAGCACTATCTATGAAGAGTGGTTGAGTAGATTGGGATTATTTTCGTTAGAAAGAAGGAGGTTGAGTGCTTGTCTGATTGAGTTCGAGAAAACCATGAGAGGTATAGACAGGGTAGATAACAAGACGTTTTCTTTTTTCCAGAGTGGACGTCTCAACTACTTGGGATCACGAGTTCAAAGTGAGAGGGGAAGGTTTAAGACAGATATGCGTTCTTTACACAGAAGGTGATGAGTCCCTGGAACGTGGTTCTAGCGGAGGTGGTAGAGATGAGTACGAAAGCATAATTGAAGATACATCTAGACAGATACATGAATAGGCAGGGATCAGAGAGATACGCCTAAGACAATAATGACAGGTTTCGGCAGAAGATCTGAACTGGTGCAGGCTAAGAGTGCCAAAGGGCCTTTTTCTGTACTGTAATTTTCTTTGTTTGTGTGTGTGTGTGCGTGTGTGTATGTGTGTGTCTGTCTGTCTGTGTGCGCGTGTGGTTATGTGTGTCTGTTAACGTGTGCAGGTGTATATTCAAATATAATTGCCCCAAGGATCTTAAGTAATTTCTGTTGAGCTTTCCTCTTCTATTCCATATTTAATAACAAACTACAAAATAAGTTGCTAAAAGTCTTCTATCCAAGCTTACTGTATGCAAAACTTCTCAGTATCCATTTTTTTTCTCCTTGTACTAAATTTCTCTGGGACATTTAAATCGTCCCCAAAAGTATGAAGGTTATGATTCCAAATGTATAGACAGATGTTTGCAACTAACCATTCTCTTCAGCCATTTTTGTGTCCAATAAAACCGCAGGCAACAATTTTATGTTACTCTCAAACATGGGCGAGTCCAAAACATGCTGACCCAAATCTGTCCATGTTGAATGTAACCATGTGGGGCATACCTGGACTTGTCAACATTAAGTACAAACTTCGTGAACAGTTTTGTGCCCCATATCTATACGGCGATAAGCTGGACATTTTCACAATTTTTGTAATGAATCTGTTCACTGTGTAACTAACCGCTCACTAAAGAATTTTCCAAAAGAATCTAACGAATACTTGGATCTATCGCTCATTCATAAAACCTACTAACTGAACATGTCTGCTTTTAGTTTATTCACCAAGAAGTAACAATGTCGGGGATTGTTTGCAAACTTGCTGTGATGTACTTGTCTCCAGTCAATTCTTTTATTTTAACTAATCAATAATGAACTGTGGGCATCTTTAACACTTATTATTGCTGAAAGAACACTGTGGAGTGAACCACATTGCTCGGATCCGAAGTGTAATAAAGGCTCAAAATGTCATTGATCAAATATGTTAATTGTTTTAAAACTAAATAGTGGGTACATAGTCACCATCTGTCGCAAATTTTATTTCAGGTTTTTTTTTCCACCAATTAATTTTCCACAATTTAATTTCCACCAATTACTCTGACACACTTCCTCTGAATATTAGCCTGAAGATTCGGATTGCACTAAAACTAACAGATCTGATCAGATTCTCTATACATAAAAAAAATCTGCTTTACTGGATTAATTTACACTCAATATGATCACGCTGGACTGTCACTTGTCCAACCAGAATGCAATGATATTGGCCTTACTTCTTCATTTCGAAAATAATCCTTGACTCGATCCTTCTACGATGATGTACAGTATTTCATGATGATTACGACAAGTATTGAAAATAGTAGCATAGATCTGGAACCGTTATGAATCGTGCTGATGCATAATCAATGATCCAGAATGATAATATTGACTTCCATTACATATAATACTGCTTCAAAGTTAATTTATAATTTCAGGGATACTTGAGCCCATTGTATGAGTGAATTACAATCACGGGCACCGAATAACCTTCACTTGGTTGAGATTCCCTTCTTGTCAGATTATCTCTGGAAAGTATTATTTTCCATTGAGTCAGTTTAAAAAAAGACCTAACGAACCTGAACACATGATTGCTTTCCATCGAACGCTGTATTTTACAGGCATATATTTTAATTTTTCTTTGCCTCTATAATAAAGTGTAACTGAAATTCAACAGTTCAATTTAGAAAGGTTTCACTGCAATTTTAAAAATCACCAAATCACACACAACATAAACACGAGACTTGCAGCAGCTGTGAAGAAACTCTTTGCTTCACATAATCTCATAATCTGAAAGAAATTCCTGGAGCCTGGCGGGAAGTATATGTATGGCTTTACCTTAAACTCGTGCAGAAACCACGTGAAAGGCATATGAGAAATGCACGGATTGCCAACGGGTCTGGTGTTTGTCATTTACTATCCAGTTAATGCAATTGTTGGTGTTCCAGGTAAAAGTTAATTAACGTTTATGAGTATTTTGTTTCACTTTTACAACATCTCTCATTTAGTAAAACTGCATTCGCCAGCATGCCAGTATTTATTGCCTGCTTTAATAGGAAGCTGTTCCTTTTAGTTCCTTCACCATTCTTTTTATCTGAAATAACTTCTCGCCCTTTATGCCATAATCTTAGACACATTTAGAGCATTAATTTTGAGAGTTAAGATTAATTATTTATTCTATTTGCCAGCATTACTTAATTCCATTATGATTGCAATTCCTTCTTAAACGTGTATCTTTGCTTTTGATGGTAATATCTTAAACCATGCAAATTCATACACACCACTTTCTCCTAATATTGTAAATTTTTATCCATTACATAAATAAGATTTTTGAACTTCTTGAACTTTAATATTGCTATCAAGCCGAAGTCTCTTCCTATCGTGTACTTGGCGTCTTGGTGAAATTCTTAATCTCGTATCTAACTGACGTTTACACAAAATTTCAACATGCTCATCATTGTGCACGTCTCGTTTCTTTTTTGTGTTTCCCAGCTCTACTAACTGTTGTTAATTCAGTGTGTGCTATTGAATTCGATGTTCCTCAGTTTAATGGAGAAACAACAATGCTGATATGCTATAGACGAACTGAAGGCCAACACCAGTTGTTTAAATTTCACGGCTATTGTAAAAATATTGACGGATTAAGCTGCAGAAATTACTTATCAAGAGCGCCGGGTTTCTTTGATTTTCAATGCAATTTACATTCCTTCTGAGAAAGACAAGGATGTTTATAAATTTTAGCCCGACATCTCATACGAAATGCATTGCATTGATTATTTCTTGCATTCTTTATTCTTAATGGATAGACATTATAATGCCAGAGCTCTATTGAATTCCAAATATAACAGTATTTGTTTTGTCTAAGTCAACGTTTATGCAGCAAATGAGACCATATTTGCTTCTATTTCCACTCTTTCAGGCAAAAAAATTTAAATCTTATGGATCACTAATGGATTTAGTGAGAATATTTCAGCCAAATTCGCAAATGAAATTCTGATTTCAAAGTGTGTTATGATGCGATTTTCTCCACTGAGATGCAAAAATTTCCAAACTTTTTAAAAAACTGCTGTTGCTTCATCAGCATTGTTTCCAACATTTCCTGTTTTTATTGCCTTCTTTTGCTTACCCTTCCCTAGATTTATCTTTTGCAGCTAATTTGGCAGTGAATCTTCTCCTGTCTTGGAAACGATGTGGTCTATCCAGATGTATTGCTCTCTAAATGATGTCTATGGCAGTAACAGATTTCCTAGTCATGTTTACTGGTGTAATACTAAATCGTATTGTATATGATTACTTGTCAATGAGTTTCCTCTCCATCACTCCAATACTTGCTTTCAGTTTTTCTAATATATGCAATCAGAGATTCTTCTGTATGGGTTACTGTCACTTTTACTTTGGATTGATTTATAGTAATTTGTTGCCAGAAGCTGAAAAACACACATTGCACCGGGAAAACAGTAGTTTTTGTTATAAGCTTTGTCTGTGCTCTGAACTGTGTTCGAAAATCCCTGTGTACTTTACCTGTGAACCTGCCTTTCTAATTGATAATGTTCCTTGGTACTGCAACACCAGAATAACCTTTTATTCGTCACCTGCTTGGATTGCATATGATAGTCTAATGGTGATTTTAACCGCTTGTCTTCCATTCATTATTATTTTGTTACTCAATGTTTTAACCGTCAGACATATTCTAGCAGCTGGTGTTGCCCGCAGACGACTCTGGTCACATAAGAATGCATAGGACCAGACTGACCCAGAAATGGAGAAGAGGAGAAACTCCATAGTTTTACTTTTCTGTGTCTTGGGAAGTTTCATCCTGTCCTATTCATTGATTTTTATAACGTTCCTCTATGTTCAAATTGCAAGTATTACTTATTCGTCAGCTCAAATTCCACCGAATCCAATGTTATTCTGGAGGAAAGCAGTTATATGCTTCAGCTCTTGAGTTCTTGCGTTAACCCGTTCATTTATGCAGGTACCCAGAACAAATTTAGAAAGGAGTTAATGAATGGTATGAAGTACTTTTTGAATCTGATTGTTACGTTATTTAAGTGCAGGCAACATTCAAACCCAAGCTAAATTAAAATCTATATTATGTTTTGTTTTGTTTTTGACATTTCTGAAAAGATGTTGATGTCCCAAAACATCGTCGATTCATGTGAGACCCTCATGCACTTTATAATTCTAATAAGATGTTCAAAACTGTGAGTGTTCTCTTTTGATTTTCTCCTCACAATCAAGTTCTTGTCATTTTCAAGAGAGTCCGGGGCAGCAACATGGGAGTTAAAGTTTCAAAACTCTCATCTGTGTGAGCATATCATTTTAAATTGTATAAAGAAAAGAAAACAAAATCTTCTTTATGTATCTGTTGAACACTTTGAAATTAAAGGTAGACAACAAAATGCGACTACAGAATCTTGATGCATTATATCACGAAAGAATTACAACAGCGAAGATGTGAAACAAAAACATTAATTCCTGAAGAAACACAGCAAGTCTAGAAACACCAGTGGAGAGCAGGAGTTAATATTTCAAGCTCAGTGAAAGTTCTGAAGAAGGATCACTGGACTCGAAACATTAACTCTGCTTTCTCTCCTCATCCGTAGATGTTCATTTATATTGTTAGCATCTCAGCACCATTTGTCTGTTCTCCAGCATAACTGGAAAAAATAAACTAACACGGTTAATCTGCTTATTTTGCCATACATTTTTTTTCACAATGGCCAAAGAAGTCGTCATTCCGGTTGTCATCAAATCGAGACTTAGCAATATCCCTCTTTTAATGAATCCCAAATATAAGTCCCAAATTAGTTACATATTATCATAGATATTGGAAGTCTGTGAAAGAATACTTGCTACACACATCGATGAAAACTACAATGCTAATAGGTTTCTGGAATGTTCTCAGTGATTATTCCCTCTCCCCAACTTCTTGAGTGCTCGGAACGTGCCTGGAAAGGGGAACACATATGATTCATTCCTGCTTCCGTTTGAACGTACGTGATTAACAATGTGTTACTCGAAGTCCTGTTTAGGCATTTCAAAGAGTAGTTCAGAGCCAGATACATTTCTTCAGATATTGAATTCCATACAGGCAGATGGTGATTAATTTGTTTTCTAAAGTACATTGGCAAACTAGATTTTGAAAGACAATCCAGAAGATAGAATTTTATCATTATATGTGATGACATTTTTTTTCTATATAACTTACTTAAGATTAGATTACTTACAGTGTGGAAACAGGCCCCCAACAAGTCCACAACGACCCTCCGAAGAGCAACCCACCCAGACTCATTCCCCTACATTTATCCCTCACCTAACACTACGGGCAATTTAGCATTGCCAAATCACTTAACCTGCACTTTTGTTTTGGACTGTGGGAGGAAACCCACGCACACACGGGGAAAATGAGGCAGGAATTAAACTGTGAGGCAGCAGTGCTAACCACTGTGCCACCGAGCCAGTGGAACACAATAACCTAAAGTATCATTTGATGCACACAACTGCTCATCAACGACTTTGTGCAACAACAGAGAACTTCAGAACTTCAGAATCTCCATTTATAACTCAGTCGTGGAATTCCACAAACAATCAACATATGAACAAAACAACAAAAAAAATTGCAGCGGAGGAACAGGCCCTTTCACCCTCCAAGCCGGTGTTGATCCACATCCTTTATCGAAAACTGTCATCTATTTTCCAAGGATTTGTATCCCTCTGCTCACTACCCATTTATGGTCTACCTAGGTACATTTTAATTGATGCCAGCACGCCCGTATCTACCACCTCCGATGGCAACGCAGTAAACCACACATCAACTCCCGTGGGTTCGTTACATGGCTCAGAGTTCAGTCTGAGTGGAATGGGTTTCAGTTTGTGTGGCACTGTCACCAGTACTGGGGTAAAAGGGGGCTGTTCTTCTGTGGGAGGATTCACTTCAACCCTGCTGGAACCAGTGTCCTGGTGAATTGAATAACTAGGGCTACAGAGAGGATTTTCAACTAATTAGAAGGAGGAAGGATTCAGGAGAAAGGGGCTGGGGGCTGACAAAGCAAGAGGAGACAGCAGCTACATTACCCAGAGTAGGACAGGAACAGACAGAGGATACTAACACAGAAAAACAGCAGTGAATAGGGTCACCAGGGGAAATAATGTTAAAAAGGCAAAGTTAATGCATATAGTATTCTGAACAATATAACTGAAATGATTTAGATTAGATTACAGTGTGGAAACAGGCCCTTCGGCCCAACAAGTTCACACCGACCCGAAACCCACCCATACCCCTACATTTACCCCTTACCTAACATTACAGGAAATTTAGTATGGCCAATTCACCTGATCCTGCACATCTTTGGATGGTGGGAGGAAACTGGAGCACCCGAAGGAAACCCACGCAGACACGGGGAAAACGTGCAAACTCCACACAGTCAGTCGCCTGAGTCGGGAATTGAACCCGGGTCTCTGGCGCTGTGAGGCAGCAGTGCTAACCACTGTGCCACCGTGCCACCCACAAATAATGGCCCAGTTTCAGGCGGACGTAGAATTGTGAAGAAGAGTCAGATCAAACATGTAACATTCACTCTGTTTCTCTCTCTGCAGATACTGCCAGACATCCTGAGTCTCTCCAGCATTCTCTGTATTTGTTTCAGGTTTCCATCATCTGCAGTATTTTGATCATCTCAACTGAGGGACAGCCCTGTTTCTCCACACAGTTTATTGTACGTTTAGTTAAAACAACTAAACCCAAACTGCCCCAGCCAACTGCAGCTTCTTTAATGTCTCATTTCTCAGGAGGTAAAGAAGTTAAAGTGTCAGTAAAGGGGAAGCAGTGAAAATAAACCAATGGCTGTTCCCTTCTCAGGGAGGATATGAGTGGCTGGATTTTCTAAATGTGGCTCAGAGAGGTTTATTTCAGGAGTGATCATAATTACTTATTTACTGCAAGTTCCTCACAATCAGTCACTGAAACTTCGAGAATTCACACATTTGCTGCAACCCTGTGAATGGTCAAAACACTTTTTAAAAAACACACTGAGCCAAAGCCCTCAACCTTATAACAACTGCCATTTATGTAGCAGTGTGTACTCACTAAAATTAAGGCAAAACCTTTCAAAAGTGAGGAAATGAACAAATGTTAACACCAAACAAGAAATGTGACCTCAAGACAATAAATCAAAACATTTGACCAAAAAACTGAAATTGCTGGAGAAACTCAGCAGGTCTGGCAGTGTCTGTGGGGAGAGAAATAGAGTTAATGTTTTCAGTTCAGTGTGACTCTATTTCAGAAACTTGATCAAATGGTTTGGTCTGAAGCAGAGTCGGAAAGCGAATGGTGGAGAAATGGGATGGGTGAAACTAGAGAATAAACAAAAATAGATGCTGGGATCACATTGTGTGATTAATTCACGGCCAGTCATTGTGGTCTCAGCTGGAGATCACCAAACAGAACACAGGATTAGTTAAATACAGAGCTAGAAATTACTTCTCAGCAGCCTGTGAGAGTGTGCTGTACCACAGGGTGGGATTTGATCCCTGACCTTGAGGTCTGCAGTTAGGGGCACTGCCAGTGTGCCATAGCACCCTGACCCTGACATTGGTTACACGTCCCACGGGCAGTAGCTTCTCTCAAACAAATGGCTTGAACCATTTGTCATTTCTGTTGCTGTTCATTCCAAGGCAGTTGTTGATAACACATGAATACACAGTGGGTTTGGGTGATGTCGGGGGGGGGAAAACTTTGTCACCTCAAATGTGCACAAGCTGCCAGCAGCTCCTGGTCAGACTTTTCAATTAATTAGCTCAAGAACACAGACACACAGTTTAATGGTCAGGTAATTAGATTTTTTATTGAGAAACTGGTTATATCAGTGAAATCAAGCACAATTTAAAATATCGGCTGAACAGACTCTGTCAGTGATGATTGACAAAGAAATAAATGAGAAATAAACACAACCAGACCACAGGCAATAACTGATGTTCCCTATTGTTCATGATGTAATTTGCCAGTCTCTGACTGCAACATTTGAAAGCCATATTAGGTCAAAATGTGGAAGCTGATGAGTGGATTCGCTCAAACATGATGGAATAAGAACAAATCTCACATGGAGTCACATGGGGAGATATTAGTCTGGGTGAGATTCCACAATGGCAGGTGTGATGAAGAGGAATTTCATCAGCCAGAGGGTAATGAATCTGTGGAACTCAATACACAGAGGGCTGTAGAGACCAACATATTGAATGTATTTAAGACCGAGACAGACAGATTCTGGATCAGTAAGGGGATCAAAGTTTATTTGGAGTGGCCAGGAGAATAAGGTTGAGAAACATGAGATGACATACAGGGTGGAAGCAGGCCCTTCAGCCCAACAAGTCCACATCGACCCACGAAGCGCAACCCACCCAGACCCATTCCCCTATATTTACCTTTTCACCTAACACTATGGGCAATTTAGCATGGCCAATTCACATAACCTGCACATTTTTGGACAGTGGGAGGAAACCAGGGCACCCGGAGGAAACCCACGCAGACACGGGGAGAATGTGCAAACTCCACACAGTCAGTCGTCTGAGGCGGGAATTGAACCCGGTCTCTGGCGCTGTGAGGCAGCAGTGCTAACCACCGTGCCGCCCATGTGAGTCATGATGGCGAATCAGGCTCCTTGGACCAAATGGCCTCATTCTGCTCCTATATCTGATAGTCTTATAGATTAGACTGAGAAACAGTAATTGTTTGGGTATATCCCCACACATTGCAAGTAAAGACTGCAGTGTCACTGGGCTGTACATTTGCAATGGGCAGAATGAAGCTGGAAGGTGTTTGACAAGGTTCCCCACATGAGACTGATTAGCAAGGTTAGATTTCATGGAATACAGGGCGAACTAGCCATTTGGATACAGAAGTGGCTCAAAGGTAGAAGACAGAGGAAGGTGGTGGAGGGTTGTTTTTCAGACTGGAGGCCTGTGACCAGTGGAGCTCCACAAGGATCGATGCTGGGTCCTCTACTTTTTGTCATTTACTTAATTGATTTGGATGCATGCATAAGAGGTACAGTTCGTAAGTTTGGAGATGACACTTAAATTGGAGGTGCAGTGGACAGCGAAGAGGGTTACCTCAGATTACAACAGGATCTGGACCAGATGGGCCAATGGGCTGAGAAGTGGCAGATGGAGTTTAATTCAGATAAATGCGAAGTGCTGCATTTTGGGAAAGCAAATCTTAGCAGGACTTATGCACTTAATGGTAAGGTCCTAGGGAGTGTTGCTGAACAAAGAGACCTTGGAGTGCAGGTTCATAGCTCCTTGAAAGTGGAGTCGCAGGTAGGTCGGATAGTGAAGAAGGCATTCGGTATGCTTTCCTTTATTGGTCAGAGTATTGAGTACAGCAGTTGGGAAGTCATGTTGCAGCTGTACAGGACATTGGTTAGGCCACTATTGGAATATTGCATGCAATTCTGATCTCCTTCCTATCAGAAAGATGTTGTGAAACTTGAAAGGGTTCAGAAAAGATTTATAAGGAGGTTGCCAGGGTTGGAGGATTTGAGCTATAGGAAGAGGCTGAACAGGCTGGGGCTGTTTTCCCTGGAGCGTCAGAGGCTGAGGGGTGACCTTGTAGAGGTTTACAAAATTATGAGGGGCATGGATAAGGTAAATAGGCAAAGTCTTTTCCCTGGGGTCGGGGAGTCCAGAACTAGTGGACATAGGTTTAGGGTGAGAGGGGAAAGGTATAAAAGAGACCTAAGGGGCAATTTTTTCACACAGAGGGCGATACGTGTATGGAATGAGCTGCCAGAGGAAGTGGTGGAGACTGGTACAATTGCAACATTTAAGAGACATTTGGATGGGTATATGATTAGGAAGGGTTTGGAGGGATATGGGCCGGGTGCTGGCAGGTGGGACTAGATTGGGTTGGGATATCTGGTTGGCATGGACGGGTTAGACCGAAGGGTCTGTTTCCATGCTGTACATCTCTATGACTCTATGACTCTATGGCTCTCT
>NC_057753.1:2832314-2880251 GCF_004010195.1 Chiloscyllium plagiosum
AGTGATGTCATTTGTTCCTGTCATGCAATAACCAGACAAATCTAACCACGCAATACGCACACTCCGCAATGCGCCACTAATGTTTCAAGCAGTTATTTCGTCTTTAATAACATACTCACGCCAGAATCATCTTATTCGCATCGATTCCTTACCTCCACCCTTACAAGTTTTTTTTTACTTTTTGAAAGTCAGATTGAGCTGAACATTTAAAAATGAAGTTTTGGCGCGAATCACCGCAGGCCAACGGTTATGATAGAGACTCGATGAGTTTTATACTTTCAATCAGTGAAACAGTCGGTTTACTTTTGAAAGTGTTTGTGAAGTGTGGTGCAGAAATGGAACGAGCTGACAGAGGGAGTGGCAAAGGTGACTAAAATTGCAATATCTTAAAGTCATTTCGAAAGCTACGTAGATAGGGAAGTTGAAAGGGGATATCGGACAATTACAGGCAAATGAGACAAGATTAGATTTGGAATCTTGTTCGGCATGGATGCGTTGGGCCAAAGAACATGCTGTAGACCTTCATGACTCTAACCGAACACGGGCGTTATTCTTGGAGGAACAGAAAGAGGTGAGGCAGTAGTGTGTAGCATGCACCCCTCGTGGCTAACTCTACCGCCAAGGACGAATGTTGAGTTGGGACATGCAAGAGATCTTGATCGAGAAAGAGGGAGAACACAAAGTCTGGAATAAATGACACTGCTTCTCTCTCCACAGTGTTACTGGAGCTGCTGGGCTACTACAGGATTTTCAATTTTTACTTCTGATTTGCAGCAGCTGCAGTATTTTCATTTTGTTCGATTGATATTATTTTTAATTAGGTTGTGCAGTGATGTCCAACATTTTCGAGACACAAGCGACAGGCAATGACCATCTACCACAAAAGTAAGTGTAACTTATTCTCCTTGTCATTCAGTGGAATTGCCATGACTGAAAGCACTATTATCAACTTGGTGGAGGTAATCGGGGACATGTGTTAAATACTCATTCAGAAGCTGGGAATTCTGCGGAAGGTTTTACATCACCTAACTTCCCAACGACTCCCAAGATTTAAAAGGCTCAACTCAGGAGTAAGGTGATATACCCGCTGCTTGTGAGGTTCGGTGCAACTCTAACAACACTCAAAAAGTTTAAATTTTCAGGACACGACAGCCCATTTGATTGGAAACCCATCCAATATTGAAACTTCCTGGCAGCAGTCAAAACTATTCATACTTTACAGTAAAGTAACTCACTAAGGTCCTCCCGCAGTATTTTTTAAAGTATCAAATTCAACACCTCGATAGAGCAGAAGATTTATAAGAGCAGCACCAGATGCAAGTTCCCCGCAAGACATGAACTATACTTCTTTCGAAATTTAGCAGCATTCATTTTCAGTAGCTACACCAAAATCTTGATAGGCCCTTCCTTACAGCTCTGTGGATTTACCTCCACCCCAGAACTATACACCTTCAAATAAAACATTATTGCCTCCTTCTGAAGGACTTTGGTTAGGCCACATTTGGAGTACTGTGTGCAGTTTTGGTCGCCTCACTTTAGGAAAGATGTGGAAGCTTTGGAGAGGGTGCAGAGAAGATTTACCAGGATGTTGCCTGGAATGAAGAATAGGTCGAACGAGGATAGGTTGAGCATGCGAGGCCTTTTCTCATTGGAACGGAGAAGGATGGGGGGTGACTTGATAGAGGTGTATAAGATGATCAGGGGAATAGATAGAGTAGACAATCAGAAACTTTTTCCCCGGGTACAACAGAGTGTTACAAGGGGACATAAATTTAAGGTGAAGGGTGGAAGGTATAGGGGAGATGCCAGGGGTGGGTTCTTTACCCAGAGACTGGTGGGGGCATGGAATGCGCTGCCTGTAGGAGTGGTAGAGTCAGAATCTTTGGTGACCTTTAAGCGGCAATTGGATAGGTACATGGATAGGTGCTTAAGCTAGGACAAATGTTCGGCACAACATCATGGGCCGAAGGGCCTGTTCTGTGCTGTACTGTTCTTAACCTAAACATCGTTGAGCACTATAGGCAATTTAGCATGGTCAATTCACCTAACCTTCACATCTTTTTGGTTGTGGGAGGAAGACAGCCCCCAGATAAAGCCCACACAACAACGAAGATAATGTGCAAACTCCACACAGACAGTCGCCCGATACTGGGATCAAATCTGGGTCTCTGCCACTTTGTGGCAGCAGTGCTAATCAATGAGCCACCGTGTCTTACGTTTGGTCAACTGCTGCCGAGTCAGTTCTCTATCCATCAAGCTTGTATACCCTGGAACCCATGCGATTTCACTTTCCCGATTCATCCCATTCAAAACCTTATCGATAGCCTTTCTGAATATCCTTGGTTTTCACATTAAAAATAAACTGAAGTTAACATATATTTACTGCAGAGTTTATACTTCCTCCAAAATAACTAGACGGTGCAACTAGAAATTGGAGATGGTGATGGACTCATAGTATTATCGCTTGACTATTAATCTAGATACCCAGAATCATGCTCTGTAGACTTGGGTTCGAATTCTGCCATGGCATGAATAAAGACCTTAAATTTAGAGTCGACTGATGACCATTAAACTGTTGTCAACTGTTAGAACCCGTTAGGTTCACTAATGCCCTTGAGGGAAGGAAATCTTCCATCTTTACCTTGTCTGGACGGCATGTGACTCCAGACACACAGCAATGTGGTTGACTCTCAACTGCCGTCTGAAATGGCCTAGCAAGCCACTCAGACACGCCAATCGCGAGAAAGTCACAATGAAGAAATGAACTAGGCGGACCACCTGGCATCACCCTTGAAAACGGAAAAGACAATGATAAAACAGCCTTGTCGACGATGCAAAGTCTTCCTTATCAACGTCTTGGTGCTAATGCAGAAATTGGGAGAGCTGCCTCACAGACTAGTCGAGCAACAGCCTGACATACTCATTCTTAGAGAGTCATACCTGGCAGATAACACTCCAAACACCAATATTACCATCCCTGGATATGTCCTGTCGCAGTAGCAGGACAGACTCAGCAGAGGTGGTAGCACAATGCTGTGCAGTGTGGAGGGAGTTGTCCCGGGAGTCTTTGACATCATCTCCAGACCCCGTGAAGTCTCAGCTTAAATGTGAGCAAGGAAAGTTCTTACAGGTTACCACATACCGACCTCATTCAGCTCATGAATTAGTACTCTTCCATGTTGAACGGCACTTGGAGGAACTACTGACGGTGGCAAGGGCACAGAATGTACTCTGGATGGGAGATTTCAATCTCCACCACCAAGAGTGGCTCGGAATCAGCATTACTGACCGAGCTGGCCGGGTCGGCATATAACTGCTAAACTGGGTCTGCGGCAGTTGGTGAAGGAACTAACAAGAGGAAAAAAAAACATATATGACCTCATTCTTACAAATCTGCCTGTTGCTGAAGCATGTCCAAGACCGCACAGGTAAAACTTGACACTGCCTCTTCTTGTTCAGACCAAGTCCCGCCATCACATTGAGAACAAAATCCATCGTTTTGTGTGGCATATCACCTTGCTGAATGGAGCACACTTTAAACCGATTTAGTAGCTCAAGACTGGGCATCCATGAGGCGCTGTGGGCCATCACCAGCAGCAGAACTGTACTCCAGAACAATCTGCAAACTCATGGTCTGGCATATTCCCCCACTCAGCAATTACCATCAAGCCAGTGGATCAACCCCAGTTCAATGGAGAGTGCAGCATGGCATGCCAGCAGCAGCACCAGGCATACCTAACAATCAAGTGTCAACATGATGAAGCGACCAACCTGGAGTAATTGCATGCCAAACAGTAGAAAGAGTAAGTCATAGACAGAGCAAAGCAATCCCACAAACAACGGATCAGATCTAAGCTCTGCAGTTTTCCCACATCAACTCATGAATGTTAGTGGCCAATTAAAAAACTCAGGAGGAAGCTTCACAAATATCCTAATCTTCCATGATGGAGAGGCTTAGCATATCAGTGCAAAGGGTAAGGCTGATGCATTCACAACAGTCTTCAGACAGGATGTCCAGTGGATGATGCGTCTCGGGTTGCTCCAGTCGTCCACTGCATCACAGTACCAGTCTCCAGCCAATTCGATTCACTCCACATGATAATAGAAACAGCTGGAAGCACTGGATACTACAAAGATAATGGACCCTGCTAACATTCCAGCAATAGTACTGAAGACATGTGCTCCAAAACGTGCCGCTCCCCAAGCCAAGCTCTTCCAGCAGTTACAGCACTGGATTCTATCCGACAATGTGGAAAATTGCACAAGTATGTTCTGCACACAAGAAGCAGGAGAAATCCAACCTGGCCAATTATCGCTCAATCAGTCTACTCCATTATCAGTAAAGCGATAGAAGGGGCCATCGTCCGTGCTATCAAGTAACACATACTCAGCAGCAACCTGTTCAGTATTGCCCAGTTTGCTTTTCGCCAGAGTCACTGAGCACCTGATCTCTTTTCAGCCTTGGTTCAAGCATGGACAAAAGAGCTGAACTGCGGAGGTGGGTTGAGTGGCAGCATTTAATATCAGGGACACATTTGACCGAGTATGGCATCAAGGCACCCTTGAAAACCTGGAATAAATGGGTTTCGGGGGGCGGATAGTCCGCTGGTGATAATCATGCTTGGCACGATGGAAGATTGTTGTGCTTGTGCATGGTCAATCATCTCAGCTCCAGGATATCACAGCAAGTGTCCCTCCACTTAGTGTCCTCGGCCCAACAATCTTAAGTTGCTTCATTAATGACTTTCCCTCTGTCATAACGTCAGAAATGAGCATGTTGGCCCGTGATTGCATAGTTTTAACCACCATTTCTTACTCCTCAGACACTGAAGCAGACTGTGCTCAAATGCAACAAGATCTGGACAATATCCAGGCTTGGGTCCACAAGTGGCAAATAACATTCGTGTCACACAAAGGCCGCGCAATTAGCATCACCAATAAGAGGCACTCTGACAACCACCCCTTGACGTTCAACGGTATTACCATCACTGAATCCTCCACTATCAACATGCTTGGGGTTACCATTAAGCAGGGACTGAAATGGACTCACCACTTCACCACAGTGGCTAATAGACCATGTGGGAAACGAGGGATACTGTAGCGAGTAACTCACCTCCAGAAACCCCAAATTCTATCTACCGCAAGTCAGAAGTGTAATGGAATACTCCCCACATGCCTGGATCGTGCGGCTCAAACAACACTCAAGAACAAAGTAACCCGCTTGATTGGTACCACATCTGCAAACATTCAATCCGTCCACCACCGATGCTCAGGAGCAAATATATGTCCTATCTACGAGATGCACTGCCGAAATTCACCAAAGATCCTTAGGCATTATCTTCCAGGGCCAAAGATACTTCCATCATGAAGGACAAGAGCAGCAGATACTTGGGAACACCACTACCTACAAGATACTCCACCCACAGTTGGATATGTACTGCCGTTCCTTCACAGACTTAAGAAGAAAATCATGGAATTCACTACGCACTGCTATTGTGGTTCAACATACAGCAAGTGCACTTAGCGAATCAAGAAGGCAGCTCACCACTATCTTTTTCAAGACAAATATGGATGGGCTATAAATGCTGACCAGCCTGACAAGCCCAAGTCACGCAAATGAATAAAAAACAATCTGTCACTGCATTCAAACTGAGTACTGTGTTTATCCATTGTGATTGCATTCAGAATTTTCTAATATTGGCAATTAGGTAAGCCGTTTAGACCAGTGTTAATGCAATGATTTTTTGATCTTTGTAAAGTATCTGCTTCCACATTAGCCATTAGATGTTGATAGCAATATGCCACATTTATATGGTAAGTTAATACTTGACAACAGTAAATTCGTTCATTTGTGTAGAAGTAATATTGTTGTTTACTACAATCAATGGAACGTTTTTTCTTTATTGAGAACATTCCCGAACAATCATTCTTGGATTGTATCAGCAATGTTAAGTCTTGGTAACATTTAAAGAGTCGATCCCTGTGCACAAAAAAAAATGAAATGAATACAGAGGGGAAAAATAAACTACCGTAAATTCACAGGGTATAGACTATGTACATAAGGTACCTGGATGAATGTTTCGTGGAACAAACTATGATAGATACATATACAGACAAAAAAAACGTGAAAGCGATTGAGACAGACATGTAGAGACTAAGAGTTACAGATATTTGCATGAAGAACTTCTATTACCCATTTGGGAACTTTTGGCTCTGAAATAGTTTAAGTGACTTTTTGCTGCCCTGCAATGGTGGTTCGATGGTTAGTATTGCTGCTTCATCGCGCAAGGGTCCCAGGTTCGATTCCATGCCTCCGGCAACTGTCTGCGTGGAGTTTGCATATTGTCAGCGTGGGCTTTCTACCACAGTCCAAAGATATGCCGGTCAGGCGAATTGACCATGTTAAATTGGGTCTGGGTGGGTTACTCTGCGGAGTGTCGGTGTGGACTTGTTGGGCCGAAGGGCCTGTTTCCACACAGCAGGGAATCTAATCTGGAAGCTTGGTATGCGTTTTCCATTTTAAGAACCGTGTTTTGAAGGAGCTCTGGTCTTCCATTTCAAAGCCAAACTGGAAGTCAGGTCTTGCGAAGTTCTAAGAAAACAAAAGGGTAGTTTAGATTGTACGTCTGTGGAACATGCTTATGCTGGTGTGTACCAGGAGCTTGGAAGGGATGCATTTCGTCTCGTAAATTTTACAGTCCGAGAGATAGACTGACACATGAAATTAAATATGGAAAATCCATTATTTTGGGTCCAAATCACCTTTCAAATAAATTATCCAGATCTGCCAAACATTTGAATGGACGAATTGCTTCGAAGTGGAAGGCAAATAGATTTTACAAGAAAGTTCCATTGCTTGCAGCTTTGCGTCTCTGCATGTTGTGACTTTGAAATTGCCCAAGTTGAATGTTCAAGTATGCAATGCTTCTTTCGTTTAATTATAATACTAGAAATCTCTTATTTCCAACCAAAATAATAAAAAGCTGAATGTCTGTCCAGTTTAAATTGTAGGCTTATCAATGTCTTGTTTGTCCTTCTGCATGTACTGTGGTTGTCGTTAGTATCGAGTTCAAAACTAGTACAAAATTGAAGGCATGTATTCCATTGTAAGGACAGCATTTGACTTCACCACGAAACGCTTGAAGTGAGGAACTTTATTATTTCCAGACGCGGGCTTCACAAAGTCCTGCATTAAGTATCAAATGTAGAATTTGCAATAATGTTGAAAAACAAGTAAGTGCCAAAAAATTTCATTACAATAATTTCCTCATTCCCAAATTTCTGAAATGGCACTCAAGTTCTCAATTGCTGATTCGAATGCAACATTTCATTAACTTTTTCGGCAGTCATGGCTCATATTGTCAGCCCAGGTTTGTTTTGACGCAACGATTTACATTGGTTATGAAGCTGCATTCAAAATAACAAGTCAAGGTTTGACGCTCTGCTTCTACAGTGTCTTGGAAGTGACCTGCTTATAAACCAGGCAGGAAAATTATCATAAACTGCTGCCGTCACCTTGAAGACGGGTTTCAAGTTTCGCGTTCTATGTTCATTGATAATTCAAGACAGTTTTGGCAGAGTTATTTAATTTGTTCCTCGCTGTTTCAAAGAACCGAAGGCCTTACTATTTCTAATCAGTTCAAATTTAAGCACATCAGGCCCAGCAGGAGTGCAGTCTGTCAGCAACCTAAATAAATACATCTAAACTCGTACGTGAACACGTGGACTTAACGACTGAAGCTGAGTTGTGTTCTGGGAAAGGAGGCAAAAATAATATTGCAAGGGGAATGGAGGAAGTAACAGACAGCCTACAACTACTTCGTGTGAGTTTTTCTTTTGTTTTTTGTTATAATAGAGGTGCAGAGAAAGAAAGAAAAGAAAAGAGTCAGCGAGCCGAGGAAACTGAGGGACATAAGAATCTGGTGAAATGTCTTTTATCATATGCAGTCCAAAACATAAGACGTTAATGCTGCACACTTGGAACAAAGTACTTTCAAATAAAGGTGGGTTTGTTTCTCTTTTTTTAAAATCTGATCTCCTATAACGTTAGTGTCATAAAGTCAGAGAGATCTACAGCATAGAATATTACCATTCAGTCCACATTTCCATGCTGGGGAAAACGACCATATTCTGCAAATTCCATTTTCCAACACCCATGCCATTGCTTTGGATACATAGAATTAACAGCATGGAAAGTGACCCTTCAGACCAACCCGTTCGCACTGACCAGCTATCTGACTGACCTATCCCATTTGCCAACGTTTGTGAACAGTTTTGGGCACTGCATACACGGCAGAGTGTGCTGACATAGGCGAGTTCTGAGAGGTTAACAAGGATGATCCCAGGGATGAAGGGCTTATCATATGAGTAGCGATTGCCGACTCTAGGACTGTGTTCGAAGGAGTGTAGAAGGATGGCGGGAGGTATCTTTGAAACAGAATACGGAGAGCACTGTCTAGAGTCAATTTTCAGATGTTTTCACGAGTAGCAGAGACTAGGACGAGAGGACACAACCGCAGAGTGACGGGAGGGCCCTTCAAAACTGAAATGAAAGGAATGATTTTCAGGAAGATGTTGGCAAATGAGTGGAACTCGGTGCCTCAGAAAGCTGTCGAGGTCAGGTTGTTGAGTCGTTATCAGAAAGAGACAGATAGTGTCTTATTTAATAACTGGAACAAGGGTTACGGGGAGAAGGCAGGAAAAGGGGCCGAAAAACATATCAGCGATAATCGAATGGTGCTGCAGAGTATTCGACAGAATGCCGAATTCTGTTCCTGGATCTCTTTGACAAGTAGTTTTATAGCTGACCTCCAGTCCCCAGAACCTCTAATGCGGCCTCAAAAGAAATGTCCATTTGTGTTGCGATTGCCATACTCTTTCTTCCATTGCTTCATTCAACAATCAGCGATACATTTTATCAGTCCTAGACATTTACCTGCTTTAAACCTGCCTGACTACTCAGTATCTTTTCTGTGCCTATCCTAAATTTTACTATTCTTTCACAGACTTTCACCCTAACTTATATGGTCATCTTAACCATCTGAACACCAACGCAAATTATTCACTTAGAATAATATTGGCATTCTCTTAGCTATGCATACATTATTGCTATGGTTATTTATTGGTCTTACGGTTTCCAGTGTTATCCTGCTGTCTTTCATAAAACTTTGCAACAACTTAAAATAAAGGAATATCCTCATGCCAGTACCCTTTTATATCGCCCCTTTTTTCCCCCAACCTCTTTATTGAGTTCTTCTTTGCACATTCTACACTCCTCCAGTGCTTATAATGTCTTGAGCCTTTTTATTTCTTTTTAAACTGAATTTACGTTATTTTTACCTCATGATCAGTGACACGGGATCAGCTGGCTGAGATCATTTCCTATGTTGAAATATGTGGGATGCTTCTCGGAGGGTCATTGTGAACTCGATGGGCCACATGGCCAACTCCCTTACTGTAGGGATTCTACGATTCTATTCTAATCTATGTGTTCTCCATATTTTCCTGTTATGAAACAGATTTACCTGAAGCATGTGCTTCCAGTCGAATATGGCCAAATCATGTCATATCGAGTTTGTTTCTTTTCTACTGGACAGTTCATGGCCTATAAAGCACTACCATTTCTGTGTTTCTTTTTAATTGTTACTTTATGCCCGAAGAATTCTTTTTGAAATAAATTCGATGATGTCATTTTTCTTTGCTGCAGTCAGAGATGCCCTTCCTCAAAATTGCCTCCTTCTCTGTCTAACCTGAAGACCTTGTAAATCTCGAATTTTGAGCTACAAAGCCAGCCCCTCGATCAACCATGTCTCACTGACAGCAACGGCATGATGTACTCAAGTTTCAGTTAATGACATCAGCTGATGTGCCTTCTTCATCAGATTCCATGTCTCAAAATACGTAATATTATTTAAATTGGCCAAAATATTCTATGTCGTAGCTGAACTGTGATATTCATATATTTCAGATTCATTTGTTGTTATTTCTTATGTCAGCAATTCTTCTTCCCTGACTGAACATTCTCTCTGGATCCCAATTATTTCTGTGTTTTTTTTTTACACGCACCTCAACAACACAAGCACGAAGAGATTAACGTGGAAGGATGACTGATTCATCACACTGCAGGTGCAACGCATCCACCTTCTACAGAACACACCACTCACAAAACAGTGCAATAGTCCCAGAAACCTAAGGCCAGAAACGTGTTCAGCTATTTCTCCAGCTAAGCGTCTATCTGGACAAAATCAGTTTGATACTGCTTAGCGTGTGCCACTGAAAGTGATCCAAAGTGGAGAACACTGCCTGGAAGTGAAATTGTAACACTTTCAAGTCAGGTATTCTAGAAAGCATTGGGAATAACTGAAGATAAATAGTCTGCAGAGTTACAGTTAAAATGCAGGCAGATGGCACAAAGCCATAAAATTAAATGCAGAGCTGGTCCAAGCAGTACCAGCTGATTTGCTTCCTTGTGCATCATAAGACATACATGACTCTGTATCGTCAAAATACACACTGAAGTAGTTCGAGAAGTTCAACCATCTGCCTATCCAACAGTGGCTATACATTGAACTATATAAAGAACAAAAACAAAGAATGTTTACACACCAGGAACAGGCCGTTTGGCCCTCAAAGACAGAGCCGATCCAAATCCATTGTCTAAACCTTGCGCCCAATTCCTAAACATCTGCATATCTCTGCTTCCCACCTGCTCATGCATCTGTCCAGACGCATCTTACATGCATCCACCGTGCCTGCCTCTACTACCTTTGCTGGCAACGCGTTCCAGGCTCCTACCAAACTCTGTGTGAAGTACTTGCGCGTGTATCCCCCTTAAACTTTTTACCTCTAACATTGAAAGGGTGACATTTCGTTATTGAATCCTGGGAAAAACTTTATCTCTATCTATCCTATCTATTCCCTTCATGATTTTGTAGACCTCACTCAAGTCTCACCTCAATCTCCTACTTTCTAATGAAAACAATCCAAACCTACTCAACCTTCCTTTATACCTAGCACCTTCCCTACCAGGCAACATCCTCGTAAATCTTCTCTGCACCCTCTCCAAAGTGTTCACATCTTTTTTGGTAATGTGAGGACCAGAACTGTACACAGTATTCTAAATGTGGCCGAAGCAATGTGTACAATTTTAACATGACCTGCCATCTCTTATACCCCATGCCCCGTCCGATGAACTCAAGCATATCGTATACCTTCTTGACCACTCTATCCACCTGTGAAGCAACCTTAAGATAAAATGGACCTAAACTCCCATATCTCTCTGCTCATCAACTTTTCCCAAGGCTCTTCAGTTTACTATATAATTGGCTCTAGAATTAGTCTTCCCAAAATTCATCTCCAACATATTTGCCTGGATTGAACTCCATCTGCCACTTCTTCACCCAACTCTCCAGTCTATCTACATTCTGCTGTATTCTTTGAAAATCCCCTATGCTTTCAGCTACTTCACCAATCTTCCTGCCATCTGCAAACTTGCTGATCATACTAACAGTGCTTCCAAATCATTTACGTATATCACAAACATCAGTGGCCCAGCACTGATCCCTGTGGAAAACAATTGGTCGCCTTTCTACATTTCGAGAAACTCCATTCAACTACTACTCTCTGTCCCCTGTTGCTCAACTGGTTCTTTATCCAACTAGCTAGAACACCCTGCATACCATATGACTTCACTTTCTTCATTATTCTTTCATGGGGAACCTTATCAAACGCCTTATAAAATCCATGTATATGACAGCTACAGCCATTCCCTCACCAATCAATTTGGTAACTTCCACAAAGAACTTTATTAACTTAGTAAGGAACGATCACCCCCGCACAAAACCATGTTGGCTATCACTGATAAGCCCATTATTTTCCAAATATAAATAGATTGTATACCTCAGTACCTTCTCCAGCAACTTTCCCACCACTGACGTCAGGCTTACTAGTCCATAGTTACCCGAAATATTCCTACTACCCTTCTTGTACAGTCGGACAACATGAGCAACCTTCCAGTACTCCGGCACCTCACATGCGTTGAAGGATGCTACAAAGATATCTGTCAGGGCCCCAGGTATTTCCTCTCTCGCCTCCCTCACCAACCTGGGATAGCTATCATCCGGTCCTGGGGATTTGTCCACCTTATTAAACTCGAGCCTATCCAACACATCTTCCCTACTTCCGCCAACGTGATCCAAAGTAATCACACTTAAATCTCTAACCTCAATATTCATCATGTCCTTCCCCTCAGTGAACACTGATGCAAAATAATCATTCAGAATCTCACCCATTCTCTTATGTTAGACACATATCCATCCTTCTTTATCCTTTAGTGGACAAGGCTGTCTTATAGGCTTGTCTTGATAGAAAAAAGACAAGAGATTTGGGTGATCCGCTTTGCTTCCACAGAGAACCAAGCTGGGCACATTGTATGGTAATGATACAGTTCCTCACTTGAATTGGGGAGTCAAGCACCAACTACAAAACGAGCACCCAACCTAATATCAAACATCCCTTACTTATTCTGTCATCTTTTTTGGACTCACATATGTGAGCAACGCCTACAACAAATGAATCGCAAAGTAGGGCAACTGCTGAAAATCTTCAAGGAAAAGAGAAAATGCTGGATACATGCTTGAGAACAAACATGGCCATCGACTCATATAGGTCTTCAGCAGAGAAAAAAGAATATTTTGGGTCATCAAGTCTGTGCTGGTCAAAAGCAAGTAGGTATCTATGGAGAGATTGTTTTAAAAATCCCATCGTCCAGAATGAATTGATATAGAACTTGAAGAGCAATGTAAACTCAGATGTGCAACAAAAATTGAAAATACGACAAGCAAAACGTTTCTCCCTTAGAACGATCCTGTGGAAAAATGAAGCTAGTAATATAAATCATGTAGTCATAGGATGGCCAGCAGTGGAAACCTCATTTGAACACAAGTGTCAGAAATACTGAGGCACTCAAATAGTTAAATACTGAATAGAGGTTTCTTTTAAAGTGATTATGTGAGAAAAAGGAAGTCATTTTATGGTAGTGAGGTAATCAAAGAGGCCAGTAGTGAAGGAAAACGATGGAGGGTCATGGATTCAGATCCACCGTGAGGGAACAGTATCTGTCCTCGCCATGTAAACTCCCACAGATTACAGAGCACAGGTAATGGGGGAAAGCTCCAGCTAATATTCTTTGAAGAAAGTTAATGTCAGTTATCACTGTCAGCTGAGGGTAGAAATTTAGAAAAAGAAAAATAACTCCTTTGGTTTCAATTTCCTGGTATTCATTCACCACTTCTTAATTCTGCCAAAGAAAAATCTGTACCTGCTCTCTACTACACTGTGTCCGTCAATGTAGTTGTCAGTCACTTGATGTTTTTGTTCTTTGATATAAAAAATGTTGAGAATTGGGAGATGCAGAGGGAATGATTCGAAGATAGCAGCTACTCCAGTTCTTGATTTCTGTCCTCGGTCTTCATGTGACTGAACAGAGCCGCAGACTTTGACACATGAGGCATTATATCCCTTAAGTTGCTGGGAGAAAGAGACCAGCATTTACTTAAGGGACATAATGCCTCATGTGTCAAAATTTGCTGCTCCGTAATGACACATGAAGACCGAGGACAGAAATCAAGACCTGGAGTAGCTGCTACCTTCGAATCATTCCCTCTGCATCTCCCAATTCTCAACATTTTTTATATCAAAGACCAAAAACATCAAGTGACTGACAACTACATTGACGGACACAGTGTAGTAGAGAGCAGGTACAGATTTTTCTTTGGCAGAATTAAGAAGTGGTGAATGAATACCAGGAAATTGAAACCAAAGGAGTTATTTTTCTTTTTCTAAATTTCTACCCTCAGCTGACAGTGATAACTGACATTAACTTTCTTCAAAGAATATTAGCTGGAGCTTTCCCCCATTACCTGTGCTCTGTAATCTGTGGGAGTTTACATGGCGAGGACAGATACTGTTCCCTCACGGTGGATCTGAATCCATGACCCTCCATCGTTTTCCTTCACTACTGGCCTCTTTGATTACCTCACTACCATAAAATGACTTCCTTTTTCTCACATAATCACTTTAAAAGAAACCTCTATTCAGTATTTAACTATTTGAGTGCCTCAGTATTTCTGACAGTTGTGTTCAAATGAGGTTTCCACTGCTGGCCATCCTATGACTACATGATTTTATATTACGAGCTTCATTTTTCCACTAATGGCTAATGTGTAAGCAGATACTTTACAAAAATCAAAAAATCATTACATTAACACTGATCTAAACGGCTTACCTAATTTCTAATATTAGAAAATTCTGAATGCAATCACAACGGATAAACACAGTACTCAGTTTGAATGCAGTGACAGAGTTCTTTTTATTCATTTGTGTGACTTGGGCTTGTCAGGCTGGCCAGCATTTATAGCCCATCCATATTTGTCCTGAAGAAGATAGTGGTGAGCTGCCTTCTTGATTCGCTAAGTGCACTTGCTGTATGTTGATCCACAATAGCAGTGTGGAGTGAATTCCATGATTTTCTTCTTACGTCTGTGAAGGAACGGCAGTATATATCCAACTGTGGGTGGAGTATCTTGCAGGTAGTGGTGTTCCCAAGTATCTGCTGCTCTTGTCCTTCATGATGGAAGTATCTTTGGCCTTGGAAGATAATGCCTAAGGATCTTTGGTGAATTTCTGAAGTGCATCTCGTAGATAGGACATATTTTTGCCCCTGAGCATCGGTGGTGGACGGATTGAATGTTTGCAGATGTGGTACCAATCAAGCGGGTTACTTTGTTCTGGATGAGGTCAACCTTCTTCAGTGTTGTTTGAGCCGCACCATCCAGGCATGTGGGGAGTATTCTATTACACTTCTGACTTGCGGTGGATAGAATTTGGGGTTTCTGGAAGTGAGTTACTCGCTACAGTATCCCTCGTTTCCCACATGGTCTATTAGCCACTGTGGTGAAGTGCGGGGACTGCAGGGGTTTTCCACAGCTTGAATTGAATCAAGAGAAGTCTCTGCTTTTGTCATCTTGAGAAGAGCATAGAGGTAAAACGAGATTAATATGCTAAGCCGGGCAAGCAGGAAGAGTCTTATTAAATTGCATTTACTGCGAGTTAGCACAGCCATGATGGATTCAATGATCAGCTGTGCACTGTAAACGCCCAATAACTTTATTTGAGCGAAAAGCGATCGGTGGATGAAGTTGATAGGTCAGAAGGGGCAGTGATGGACGAGTCCCGAGGGCGGTGCCGATTTGGAGGCTTGGGACTGAGATAATGCGGGGGGAGGGGAAATTAAGGAAGCTTTTTCAAACTACATTTATCCCGTGTGGTTGCAGGGTCCCAAGGCAAATATGAGGCGTTCTTCCTACAGGCTTCAGGTGGCAACAGTTTGGCGGTGGAGACGACCCAGGACCTGCATATCCTTGATGGAGTGGGAGGAGGAGTTGAAGTGTTAGGCCACGGGGCAGTGGGTTTGGTGGGTGCAGAAGTCCCAGAAATGTTCTCTGAAATGATCTGCAGGAAGTAGTCCTGTCTCCCTGATGTCGAGGAGACCACACCGGGTGCAACGAATGCAATCGATAACATTGGTAGAGGTGCAGATGAATTTCTGATGGTCGTGGAAGAATCCCTTGGGACCTTGGATGGAAGTGAAGGGAGTTGTGTGAGAGCAGGCTTTGCACTTTCTGCGGTGGAAAGGGAAATGTGCCAGGAGTGGGTGTTGGATGGTTGGGGAGGGTTGTGGACTTGACGAGGGAGTGACGGATGGAATGGTCTTTTCAGAATGCTGATAGCGGTGGGGAGAGTAATATATCTCTGATGGTGGGGTCCGTTTTGAGGTGGCAGAAATGGTGGAAGATGATTCATTGTATGTGAAGGTTGGTGTGATGGATGAAGAGTATCAGACGGTTCTGTCCTTGTTACGTTGGGAAGGATGGGGTTCAAGGGCGGTGGTGCATGAAGAGAAGGAGATGCACTGGAGGACATCATCAACCACATTGGAAGGGAAGTTGGGACTTGTGGAAGAAGGAGGTCATCTGGGACTTTCTGAAGTGGAATTGCTCACCCTGGGAACAGATGCGGCAGTGGTGGAGAACTGGTAATAAGTCATCGCGTTTTTAAAGGAGCTAGGGTGGGAGGAGGGGCGTTTAGGTAGCTGAGGATGTTAGTGAGCATGTAGCATAATTCTGTGGTTAGTCAGTCGCCAGAGTTAGTGATGGAGAGGTTCAGGAAGGGGAAGGAGGTTGCTGAGATGGTCCAGGTGAATTTGATGTCTCGGTGGAAGATGTTAGTAACGTTGATGAACTGTGCAAGTTTGTGAATCTTAGGAATGAGGTAGAATCGACCAGTGCGGGGTTCATGGACAATGAGGTTAGAGGCTGTGGATGGGAGATCCCCAGAGGTGATGAGACTGAGGATGGTCTGGGAGATGATGGTTTGGTAATGGCAGGTGAGGTCATGATCAAGTGGACAGTGGGAGGAGGTGCCTGTCAGTCGGTGCCTGGCTTGGGCAGTGTAGAGGTTGGTGCATCAAACAACTGCTGTACTCTCCATGTTTGTCGATTTAATGATGAGGTTCGGTTTTGAGGGCTGCACGTTGTGAGTGCCAGAAATTGGAGTGGATCAGGTGGTTGGACAGGTTAAGGCGCTTGATGTCACGGCGGCAGTTTGAAATGCAAGGAGGTCAAGGGTGTAGCAGACCAGCATGGGGTGTCCAGGTGATGGAGTGCGTTGGATGCGGGAGAAGGGGTCCTCATTGGGTGAGCAGGTGTCTTGGTTAAAAAGTAGACATGAAGGCAGTGGCGGTGGAAGAAATGTTCAAAATCGCAACATGAATTAAACTTATCAATCTGGACTTTCGAGGGCGAGAAGTGAAACCTTTACTGAGGACATAGTGCATGTGTGGACAACACTTTCAGCTGGAGATGAGCTGCATGTACGACAGTTCGAAAATGAATATGCGCATCCCCCCTTTCCAAAACTTTCATACACTTGGAACTGCAAAGATTAATTGCTCACAGTATTAATCACGTGCTAATTCTACACATACGAAGCCCTACAAAGCTGTCCTGGCTGAAAGAAATGGGCAATGTTTGACACAACGCTAGGTAGAGCGTTGGATATTACTGAAAACAATTTCCAAAAATCAAACTTGTAGACTCTCCGACATATTCTTAAGTTCGTATTTTATCAATCGATTTCAAGCCAAGTGTCCGATGTGACATGGAGAATAAAATACAATTATGAAGATAGATATATGCCAAGCTAGACTTCCCTAATTTGTTTATGAAACATACTAAACAATTGGCTGAACGGATATTTCAGCCCATTTGTTAACTCGGCTCTGAATATTCTCTGTGTCCCAGCACAAATAAACGGGTTAATGCAAGAGCTCAGTAACAGAAGCATAAATCCGCCCTGTTTCAGAATAAATGTGGAATTAGTAACATTGGATCCTGAGGAATATGTAATACTTGCAAATCGTACATAAGAGATTGTTGTAAAATATAACAAATTTAAAAGAATAAAACTGCCCGAGATAGCAAAGTTTAAAATAATGGACTTCTTCCGCTTCTCCATCGCTGAATCATTCTGATTCCCTTCATTACTCTCAGTCCGCAGTCTTCTCCGCGTTCTATTGGCCGCTACAATGTGCCTGACAGTCAGAACATTGAGCAGTAAAATCAGAATGAATGGGAGGAAAGGGTTGAAAATAGATCGATCCCAATCATAGGTGGTCCAAGCTATTGATGCATACTGTGATAATTTAACGCTGCAGAACCAGGGTATGTTATTAATTATGTACATAGGTTCGATTTGAAAATATTTGATAACATTTTACATGCAGGTCAGTATGATTACGATTACGATCACCTTAACGGCCACTTTCTCACTACAATACCAGAAACTGAATGCGACAACAACTTAAAACAATTCAGTGTCACGGAACAGAGGACAAGAAGATATAGTTCAACCTGCACTGCAGTATCGAATCTACTAACAGCAACTGAGCAAAGTTGTACATTGATGAATGAACTGGGTAAAAAAGGGAGGGAATGAAATGTGTTGAAACTGGCGCAACTATCAGTTAATTCTTACTGATAATTAGGCAAAAAAATATTCATTTTGGACAATTCAACAAACAGCGCGCTCAAAACATCCTTATTCAAAGGAACAGAATATACATCAAACTCGAAAAGGTGTGTCTGTTTTCTGCCAACAGATCTGCTAGATCTGCCAATTTCATTCTCTATATCTGTTGGTGTTTGTGCAGCCTGCGCATTTAGTTTGCCTGCATTTTAGTCGGGCCAATATTTGAATGGAAGCATTGAGAACTCTCAGTTCGACAATTGGCAATATTACGGACCAGGCCAGACTCCCTCAAAGCATTTCAAGTATGCAGCCCAGATTTTAACTTTTCTGGTTGATTTAAACAGGTGCAACACGGTTCTTCCAGAAGGGGTTCAGTTGGCCAAAACACAGTATTTTTTTAAAACAAAACAGAATTTATTTACAAAAGTACAACCAAAAGAGAACAGAACACAGAATAACCTAACCTATCTGAAAACTTCGGCGGGTCGGTGTGGACTTGTGGGCCGAAGGGCCTGTTTCCACACTGTAAGTAATCTAATCTGTAAGTAATCTAATCTAATCTAGAAAACCTTGTACTCTATCCCAATGTAATGTTGCTGTTCCAAATACTTGCAACAATCCCCATAAGCACCCCTTGGCACATAAGGGGTCTTCCAGGAGACATGTCAGAGAAAGAGATAGCCTCAGCAAAGACCTGCTTCTTAGGTCAAGGATAGCATAACCTTCTTAAATGAGCAGCATCATCGCAACAATCAAGCGAAAGGTTTCATTCTCAAACAGAGCTATTGGAAATGGCATGTGATGAGGTTTCAGTTGGCTGTCTTTCCTTAAAGGCTGCACTACCCCACTGCTAAAAAGACCTTGTTATTAAAATAGAAACTATGCCAGCTTGAACATTCATTCCAGACCTTTGCCCTTGTATGTGTAAGTTTCCACCGAATATACTGATTCAATCAATGTGCAAAATGTAGAAAAAATGGGTACAGTCTGAGACATTGCTGCATGTTCAGTCATTATTTGGGAATGATTATATCATTGTCAGAGTCAATCATACAACAGTTCTAACTTTGGACAGTACCTCACAAACTAAAGATTTGAGCTAACAGCGTGAAGGTTCTCTGCCATGATCATTGAGTATATGACAACAGAAACGTGTTTGTTCATAAAGTTTTCGTTATTCAACAGAAAAATCTGATAATATTACATTAAGGCATTCCCAGTAACAATGGTAATAAAAAGAACTAACAACATGAGACGTAAACTGGATATTGTATAAATCAAGTAACTGAAGTGAGGGAATGAAGCAAGACAAAATAAAACAACAAAGATAAAGACGAAAATTATTTACTAGCATGAGCAGAAACTATGCAGGAAGAAGGAAGAAATAACAGTATGAAATGTGACAAAGTATAACATTGGTGTCTTCAAATTACTCCAGCGAAGCAAATCGTAATGATAAAATTTTGATATAATGTTGTTAAATGGGTTAAGAATGCAAAAATGAGCAAACTATGATTTTAAACATGATCTTAACCATTGCAAACCGATCTACCACGTTGAGTTGAACATGTCAAACGCAAATAGGCGGAATTGAGGTTACTCGTGGTGTGATAATACTACGGCTGCAAGAGACATGTTACGTTCTATTTAATTTTATGAAGAAAGGTTGCAACAGTTCGGTTGAGCAGTTTGCTCCAAAACCAATGAAGTGGGGTGTGTGATGTTGTTTCTCTTTTAAATTTAGATTAGTAGAAGCAGGGTCAGCGAGTTTGCTGACGCTCCCACAGAGACATGAACTTGTTTTAGTTTTAGCTTCCGGTAATATTTGTTGGAATATTGAATCCGGTTGTGGAAGCTCTTATTCCTCTTCGTTACAGATATAAAAAAACAAGAGTTCTATTCCATGTGAGACAATATACTGAAATGACTTTGTGTTAGTCAAGATTGTTTTTTCTTATGAGATGTTACCATACTGGAGCAGTTAATTAGTAGTAGTTAATAAAACTAATATTTTGTTTAGCACTTTGATAAATTTACAGTTCAGCCAATTTATTTATTTTATTTTTACTTTGACTGTGCTTTAATGATAGTGTATGAATAATATAGGTTTTACTTCAAACTTGGTAGTTTGACCAATCCAACTGCACCCGAAGCACAACGCCTCATACATACCTTATAACAAGAAAATACGTTCGAGTGTAAATAACCTTCTTAATATATTTTGTGGGGGTTTGATTTTGGCCATAGCAAATTGGCAGCTCTTGTCAGGACCAAAATCTCAAATTCCAGTTTCGGTTCAGGAATACTGCAGTGAAAGGCAGGGGATGGTGTGTGTTCGTGTATTTTTATTTCGGGTGTTAATTGGTTTGGTTCAAGTAATGTGTGACTTGTCTCGTAATTGTTCTTTCAGGCATTACGAGTTTACTGGGATGGAAGAAATCATTTTGGGAGTTTTACAGAAAGTGAGCAAAGCAAAGCGAATGGAAATGGCAGAAAAGATGAAGTTGGGGTTATCTTTCTGTTTGTGGGCCGTATCTAATAATTTTAGAAAGTAACACATTCACTCTTGTACAATCAATCGAATCATGATATACAAAATGGCATGGATTCCAGAAATCTTGCGGACACGTCCATCATGGTCAACGAATATTGCTTTGTACTTCTTTGTTTTAGGTTGGGATCGTATGCAATTAATTAAGTCTCTCATGAATGGTTCCTCAAATGCGAGAATATCTCGTAAGGGTGCTGGTTGTAACACTGTCTGAGGTTTTCCAATAACCTCACACTTAGGCCAGAAGAAGGCAAAGGGTTGGTGGTTTAGGAAAACCACTGAAAAAACAGATTTGAGAAATCAGGATATGCAGGGAGTTTTGGAGAAGTAGGAATGCAAAGCACAGTCGAAGCTAAAAGGCTCACCAGAATGCAAAAAGTGGTCAGTGGTTGATTGTGAAGAGGTTTGCTTATGTATGCCAGTCGGAATAGGTAAAAAAAAAGGTTAAATTGTCAGGGATATGGGAAAAAGTCAATCTCTGAAGTTAGAGTTTACGAGGCATGTGATTCAGATGGCCTATTGTCAACAATTGGGGTAATATGTGGAAATCACGGGAGGAAGAGCAGTGTCCCATTATATAAAGTGAAAATGGAGAGTCCGGGTTAAGGTAGCGAAGGGGTGCAAAGACAAATGGAGAAAATCTTTGTTCTGGAAATACAGTTTATCCTTGGTAGAGTAACAGATGAATCACAGGTGGCAGTGTTTCCAATTACAGTCGAAATGCCAGTGGACAATCAACTGTGATGTTGAACGAAGTATATCCTGAAATTTTGCCGAAATGGGTTGTAGCAAGTTCACAAAGCCATACTTTGAAATAGTTCGAGAAATCAAAGAATGAAGATGAAGAAGCTGAATTTCAATCATCAGAAACAATACTGCTCAGGTAGCTGGACAGAAACAGGAACCATTGTATGAAAAAGTGGATAGATTTAGGTCAGAGAAATTAGTTTAATTACAGAAGAAAGATGGAAAACCAACCTAATTGTTCCAAAGAGTGTAAACAAAAAAGAATTTGCCCCTATGTCAGTATGCTGCTATCTGAAAAGTGACGGACCCGGCATTTCTTTTTTGACACGATCATTATAGTGCAACAGTAATTACAATTCAAAATGAACTTCCTTATCTTTCAAATAATTGTGGACGTCTTCGTTTTGCTTTATGCCATAATTCTTTTTTACTGCCAATGAGGACGATAGAATCCAAAGGTGAGGTATTTGTTCCCATGTCCTATCTCGAGCTGTTTCTATCCTCGAAAGTATCACTTGCTTTTGTCTACGTATTTCCTTATGCATATTTCTGCCTAGCTATGGTGTCATGAGCAGTGTCCAACTCTCCTTTTTGTTCTTTCCATCTCTTTACTACCCTCTATTTGATCACACTTTCTAATGAAAATAACGCCTGCCTTAATAAATAATTATACAAAGAGAACAAAGAACAAAGAAAATTTACAGCCCAGGAACAGGCCCTTCGGCTCTCCAAGTCAGAGCCAATCCAAATCCACTGTCTAAACCTATCGCCCAATTCCTACGCATCTGTATCCCTCTGCTCCCCACCTACTCATGCATCTGTCCAGACGCACCTTAAACGAATCTACCGTGCCTGCCTCCACTACCTCTGTAGGCAACACGTTCCAGACATCCACTACCCTCTGTGTAAAGTACTTGCCGCGTGTATCCCCGTTAAACTTTTCACCTCTCACCTTGAACGCGTGACCTCTCGTTATTCAATCCCCTCAGCCTGGGAGAAAGATTATCTCTATCGACCCTGTTTATACCCTTCATGATTTTGTAGACCTCAATCAGGTCCTCCCTCAACCTCCTTTTTTTCTAATAAAAGCAATCCTAACCTACTCAACCTCTCTTCATAGCTAGCACCTTCTATGCCAGGCAACATCGTCGTAAACCTTCTCTGCACTCTCTCCAAAGCGTCCACATCCTTTTGGTAATGTGGCGACCAGAACTGTACACAGTATTCTAAATGTGGCCGAACCAATGTCTTGTACAATTTTAACATGACCTGCTGCTCTTTTACTCAATACCCCGTCCAATGAAGGCAAGCATACCATATGTTTTCTTGACCACTCTGTCCACCTGTGCAGCCACCTTCGTGGAGCAATGGACCTCACCTCTGAGATCTCTCTGCCCATCAACTTTTACCAAGGCTCTTCCATTTACTGTATAACTCGCTCCAGAATTAGACTCCTAAAAATGTAACAATTCACATTTGCCTGGATTGAACACCATCTGTTACTTGTCCGCCCAACTCTCTAATCGATCTATATTCTCCCGTATTCCTTGACAGTCCCCTATGTTTTCTGCTATTCCATCAATCTTCTTGTCATCTGCAAACTTGCTGATCAGATCCACAACGCCCTCTTCCAGATCATTTATGTATATTACAAGCCACAGTGGCCCCAGCACTGATCCCTGTGGGACACCACTGGTCACCTTTCTCCATTTTCAGAAACTCCCTTCAACTACTACTCTCTGTCTCCTGTTGCTCAACCAGTACTTTATCCACCTATTTAGAACACCCTGCACACAATGTGACTTCAACTTCTTCATTAGTTTACCATTGGAAACCTTATCAAACGCCTTTTTAAAGTCCATCTTTATGACATCTACAGCTCTTCTTTCATCTATCAACGTGTCACTTCCTCAAAGAACTCAATTAAGTTGATAAGGCACGATCTACCCCGCACAAAACCATGCTGTCTATCACTAATAAACCTATTCTTTTCCAAATATAAATAGATTTTATCCCTCAGTGCCTTCTCCAGCAACTTCCCACCACTGATGTTAGGTTCACTGGTCTGTAGTTGCCTGGAGTATTAATACTACCTTTTTTGAACAGGCCGGTAACCTGAGCAAACCTGCAGTCCTCCAGCACTTCACCTGTGTTTAACGATGCTGCAACTATATCTGTCAGGGCCCCAGCTATTTCCTTTCTCACCTCCCTCAGCAACCTGGGAAAGATCCCATCTCATCCTGGGGATTTGTCCACCTTAATATTCTTTAGTATACCCAACACATCTTCGCACCTACTGTCAACGTGATCCAGAGTAAACAAACTTCTATCTCTAGTCTCAGCATTCATCATTTCCCGTTCCTCAGTGAACACAGATGCAAAGTATTCATTCAGAGTCTCAACCATTTTCTCAGTCTTGACACACAACCTTCCTTCCTTATCCTTTATTGGACCAACCCTTTCTCTGGTTACCCTCTTGTTTCAAATATAAGAATAAGAGACCTTGGGATTTTCCCAAATTCTGCTCGCCAAAGCTATTTCATGACCCTTTTTAGCCCGTTTGATTCCTCGTTTATGAATGGTACTACTCACCCGATATTCCTCCAAGGGACATTCTGTTCTTAGCTGCTTGGATCTTATTTACGCTTCCCTTTTTCTCTTTGTTAGTCACACGATTTCTCCTGTCATCCACGGTCCACGAATCTTGCCTTTCCTATCACTTGTTTTCAAAGGGACATGTCTTCCCTGCGCTATCTTCATGTTATCTTTGAACGCCTCCCACATATCAAATGTGGACTTTCCTTCAAATAGCTGTATCCAATCGACATTTCCCAGCTCCTGCCTAATTTTGACATCATAGACCTAGGCCCAGTTTAGCACTCATCACTTAGGACTACTCTCATCTTTGTCGATGAGTATTCTAAAACTTACAGAATTGTTATCACTATTCCTAAAGGAATCACCCACTGCAACCTTTACCACGTGTCCTGGCTCATTCCGCAACACCAAGTCAATATGGCCCTTTCCCTTGTTGGTGTATTAACATACGACTGGAGAAAACATTCCTGGGCGCTCCTAACAAACTCTGCCCCATTCAGACTTCTAACACGAAGTGTATCCCAATCAGTGTTGGGAAAGTTAAAATCTCCCATCACCACTACCCTGTTGCTTCTACACCTTTCCATAATCTGTTTACCTATTTGTTTTCTACTTCATGCTCACTCTTGGGGTGCCTGTAATACAGCCCCACCAATGTAACTGCGCCCTTCTTATTTCTCAGTTCCACCCATAACACCTCACTGTTCAAGACCTCCATAGCGTCCTTCATTAA
Source organism: Chiloscyllium plagiosum (assembly GCF_004010195.1). Lineage (NCBI taxonomy): Eukaryota > Metazoa > Chordata > Chondrichthyes > Orectolobiformes > Hemiscylliidae > Chiloscyllium > Chiloscyllium plagiosum. Next base: position 2,857,031 of record NC_057753.1, read on the forward strand.
CACAGCCATGATATTAGATTAGATTACTTACAGTGTGGAAACAGGCCCTTCGGCCCAACAAGTCCACACCGCCCCACCGAAGCGCAACCCACCCATACCCCTACATTTACCCCTTACCTAACACTACGGGCAATTTCGCATGGCCAATTCACCTGACCTGCACATCTTTGGACTGTGGGAGGAAACCGGAGCACCCAGAGGAAACCCACGCAGACACGGGGAGAACGTGCAAACTCCACACAGTCAGTCGCCTGAAGCGGGAATTGAACCCAGGTCTCTGGCGCTGTGAGGCAGCAGTGTTAACCACTGTGCCACCGTGCCGCCATATTATGCCTGACCATCAGTGAAACTCCTCCCCACCCCTTTTACATCCCTCCCTATCCCGTCTGAAGCATCTATAACCCAGAACATTTAGTTGCCAATCATGCCCTTCATTCAACCAAGTCTCTGCTCGCAATAACGGCACCAATCTAAGTTCTAAGTTCTTCTGCCTTACCCACTATTCTCCTTGCATTAAAGTATATGCACTTCATACCGCCGGTTCTTTTGTGTTGATCTGCACTCTGCCTACTCTTTCTCTTGGCCATGCTAACTTTGTGATGCTTACAGTCTCCACTTTCCATCTCACTGTCTAGTAGTCTTCTCTCCTGGTTTCCAAACCCCTGCCACACAACTTTAAAACATCTCCAACAGCAGCATTTATCTCAGCATTTTTCCTGATGATTCCTACGCACAGTCGAGAAGGAATCACGATTTTCCATGGTTAAACTCTCACACAAGACATAAATTAAAAACACCAGGCATCACTTCTCTGTCTGCGTGACGTAAATGTTAATCAGATAGTAGAAGTCGTAAAACTAAAGGTGTGGTAGAATCTTTTTTTATGGATAAGACGTAGACTTGTTAGCTATGGCTTTATTTAGAGGTGTTGGTACAGAGAGCAGAAAGAAGAATGCCTGTACTTATTTAAGGCATTGCTGTATGCAAGTTTGCTGCATTGACTTTATTTTTTCCATAATTCTTACTTTCGAGTTCGGCTCCATTTGACTGGAAACAGGAAATGCATCTCTTTAATTTAGCAAAAGCGCAATAAGACAGTCAGTGGTAAAATTCATGCCTGTCAGATTACCTTCTATCATAGTCATAATGTCAGAAAATACGGATAAATAATTTATAGTAGGGAACTTGGAAAACGTTAAGGTATTCAGATAGAGTCAATATATGGCTTTCGAAGAACACAGTGAGTGACTAGCTGAACATTGGTTCTAATGTGGCAGTGGAAGTTCAACTCTTCCAAAACGTGATGACATCTAAAACTCTGCTGCCCACACCTTGACTCGTCAAAAATCGTATTCCAATTATTAGAGTGTAGAAAGGCAATAATCAATCTACAAAATATTCGTGTCTAATTTAAGTGCGTGGACAAACATCTGACAAAAGGACCGCAGGGTAGGAAATTATGAAATGTTCCAACATGACATAAGGAAAGAAAGGAGAACCATATTACGTAATTGTTTGGAGATTTCAGAGCTTTGCATGCTGGGAGATCTGAACGTCCCAGTCCATGAATCACAAAACATATGCATGCAGGTAGAGCAAGTAATCAGGAATGTTGAGTAACTGTTCTATTCTATTGTGAGGGAAATTGAATAGAAGAGTTGTGAGGTTATGTTTCAGTTGTAGAAGACGTAGGTAATACAGCATCTGAAGTTTTGTGTGCAGTACTGTTCACTGCATTTATGGAAGGTTGGTTTCATTCTGGAAACAATTTATTTCAGATTTATCTTGTGAGGAAAGGCTGGCCAGGCTAGGTTTGTAAAATTGTGAATTTCAATGAGACAGACGAATCCTAATTGAAAAATGCAAGATACTCAGGGTCATTGACCCAATGCATTTGGGAATCATGTCCGAAACGTTGATCGTCCTGCTCCTCGGATGCTGCCTGACTTGCTGTGCTTTTCCAGCGACATACTCTCGACCTTGATAAAGCACCAGCATCTGCAGTCCTCACTTTCTCCTCCTCAATATTTTAACCATCAGACATGTTCTCGCAGCTGCTAATGCTCACTGATGGCCAGGAGCCCATAGGAATGCATGGTATCAGATTGACCCAGAAATGGAGAAAAGGAGAAAGTCCAAAATTTTATTTTCTGTGTCTCTGGAAGCTTAATCCTGTCCTAATCATTAATTCTTATAACATTCCCCTGTGTTCAATTTGCAAATATTTTTCTTTTATTTGTCACCTTCAAATTCCACCGAGTCCAATGTTATTCTGGAGGAAAGCGGTTATATGCTTCAGCTCTTGAGCTCCTGCGTTAACCAGTTCATTTATGCAGGTACCCAGGACAAATTTGGAAAGGAGTTAATGAATGGGATAAACACTCTTTGAATCTGACTGTTACGTTATTGAAACGTGGGCAACATTCAAACCCAAAATAAATTAAAAGCTATATTATGTTCTTTACGTTTGACATTTCTCACATCGTTTTTACGTTCCAAAACATCGTCGTTTCATTTCAGACCCTCACTCACTTTATAATTTTAATACTGCTTTCAGACCTCACAGTTCTCTTTTGGTTTTCTCCTCGCAATCAAACTTCGTTCATTTTAAAAAGAGTCGGTGAATAATTTGGCACCAACGTGGGAATTAAAGTTTACAAATTCTCATCTGTACTTGTATACCATTTTAAACTGTTGAGATAAAACAGAAACAAAGCTTTGTTATGCATCTGTCGAACAAACTGAAAATAAGGGTAGACACTTAAGTGTCACTGTAAAATCATCATGCATTATATATCGCAAAAAATTACGATCCTGAAGGTCCGAAACCAAAAAAAACACTAATTGCTGAAGAAACGCAGCAGGCCAAGAAGCAACATTGGACAGCTGGAGTCAACATTGCTCGTCCAGTGACCTTTCTGAAGAAGCGTCACTGGACTGGAAACATGAACTCTACTTTCTCTCCTCATCCGTAGATTATCATTTATATTGTCAGCATCTCAGCACCATTTGTCTGTTCGTTACTTTGGGAACAAAAGAGTAACTGCAGAAAATGAACTAACACAATTAATCTTCCTATTTTACATTCCAGACGTTGTGTTCAAAATGGTCAAATGAGTCGTCATTCTAGTGGTCATCAGGTCGAGACGAAGTCATATGTTTTTCTAACTAAATCCCAATTATACGTACCAAATTAATGACTAATATATCTGCCAAATTGTTGGAATGATATCATTAATATTGGAAGTTTACAAAAGAACACTTCATGCACAAATAAACAACAACTGCAATGAAGATAGATTTATGGAATGTTCTTCGCGATTAATCTCTCTCTCTCTATCTTCTTCAGTGCTGGGAACGTACCAGGAAAGCTGATTTCCCATGACTCATTCCCGCTTTTGTTTGATCGGACGTGAAAAACTACCTGTAACTGAGTGTGCTGTTGAGGCATTTCAGAGAGCCGTTTAGAGCCAGATACCATTTGTCAGGTATTGAATCCCATACAGGCATATGATGATTAATTTGTAGTCTAAAGTACATTAGCGAACTGGACTTTGAATGACAATCCGGAAGATGGACTTTACTCATTAAATGAGATGAAAATTTTGTTGTCAATGACTTAATTAACTGGATTAAAATAACCTGAATATCATTTGATGCACTCATTTGCTCATCATGGACTTTTCCCAACAGCGGCAAAATTCACAATATCCACTTATAAGTCAATGGCAGAATTCCACAATCATTCAATATATGAACAATAAAAAAGAACAAAGAAAATTACAGCACAGAAACAGGCCCTTCAGCCTCTCAGCCTGCACTGATCCATATCCTCCGTCTAAACCTGTCGTTGGTTTTCCAAGGATCTGTTTCCTTCTGCTCCCTGCCCATTAATGTATCTGTCTAGATACATCTTAAATGACGTGATAGTGGCCACCTTTAACACCTTCGCTGCCATTGTGTTTCACCCACGAACCAACACCGTAGGTTTCCTCCGGGTGCTCGTGGGTTTTCTTTGGTTTCCCTGGTTTCCTCTCAAAATCCAAAGACGTGCCGGTCTGGTGAACTGGCCATGCGAAAATAAACATAAGATTCAGGGATGTGCAGGTTAAGTGCATCAGTCAGGGGTAAATATAGAATGATAGGCAATTAGTTTGATTTGGATATTCTTTGGAGGGTCGGGATAGACTTGATTCATTGTAGAGATTCTAAGAAATTCTAACGATATCTGCATAAAGAACTTTCCACGCATATCTCCCTGAAACCTTTACAACTCATCTTGAAGCCATGACTGCTAGAATTTAATCCCATACTCTGGCAAATAGTTTCGTGCTGAAAACCCTGTCTATATCTCTCATGATTTTGTGGACCTCAACTTGGTCGTCGCCTCAACGTGTCTTTTGAAAGAAAATAATCCGAATCTACTTTAAGTCTCATCATAGATAACGCCCTGCATAACAAACAACAAGTGTTGAAGCTTCTCTGCACCCTCTCCAATTCATCCCCACTCGTATGGTAATGGTGTGACCTGAACTGTACACAGTATTCCAAATGTGGCCAAAACAAAACCCTATACATCTGTAACAAGACTTGCCAATTATTGTACCCAATGCCCTTCTCTATTATCCGATATTTACCCCTGGCTAATGCACCTAATCAAAATATTGCTGATCACAATGGGCAAATTAGCCTGGTCAATTGATCTAACCTGCACATCTTTTTGATTGTGGGATGAAACGAGAGCACCCAGAGGAAACTAACACAGACAAGAGGAGAATGTACAAACTCCTCACAGACAGTCACCGAAGGCTGGAGTCAAACCTGTGTCCCTGGCACTTTGAGACAGTGGTGTTAACCAGTGAGCCACCATGCCATACGTTCTGTCAAGCTACTTCTCTGTCCATCAAGCTAGTAAACCCTGGACCCCATGTGACTTCACTTTCCTCTTTCCCCTGCCATGTGGAATCCTTACCAGACACCTTTCTGAATATCCTTGGTGTTCCCATGAAAAAGACATTGATATAAGCAGATATTTACGGGAGTGTTTATACTTGCACCAAACAAAAAAGGACGAAAAGCAAATGAATTCAGTGGAGGTGACGGCCTTGTCGTATTATCACTGGACTATTAATCCAGAAACACAAAATCATGTTCTGGGGACCTGGGTTCGAATCTCGTTAGGGTAGTTGATGGAATTTGAATTCAATAAAATAAATCTGGTTACTGCTGACCATGAAGCCATTATCAATTTCCGGAAAAACCCACTTGGTTCACCAATGTCCACAAGGGAATGAAATCTGCCATCTTTGCCTGGTCTGGCCTAGTTGCGACTCCAGAGCCGCACCAATGTGGTTCACTCTCAACTGCCTTCTGAAATGGCCTAGCAAGCCATTCAGTCATGTCATTCGCTAGAAACGCGCGAGAAAGAAAAGGAAACCACTAGTTACCTTGGAATCGAAGGAGTAAATGGCAAAAACACAAAAAGCCTTGTCGACCATGCAAAATCCTCCTCAGCAACATCAGGGGGCGAGTGCCGAAAATGGGAGAGCTGTCTCACAGACAAGCCAAGCAACAACCTGACCAAGTCATTCTTATGGAATCATAACTTACAGTAACACTCCAGACAAAACCATTACCATTCCTGCATATGTCCTGTCCCAATGGCAGGGCAGACACAGCAGAGATAGCGGCACAGTGGGGTACAGATGGAAGGGAGTTGCCCTGAGAGTCTTTGACATCGACTCCGAACTCCATTAAGTTTCATGGCTTCAGGTTAAATATGGGCAAGGAAAACACTTCCTGGTTGCACGTACCGTGCTACCTCAGCTGATGAATTAGTACTCCTCCATGTTGAACAACACTTTGAGGAAGTACTGAGGGTGGCAAGGGCACAAAATGTACTTTGGGTGGGAGGTTTCAGTGTTCACCACCAAGAGTGGCTCGGCATCAGCATGACTGACCGAGCTGGCCAGGTCGGGATATAAATGCTAGACTGGGTCTGCGGCAGCTGGTGATGCAACTAATAGGAGGAAAAAGCATATTTGACCTCATTCTTACAAATCTGCCGATTGCAGAAGTATCTGTCTATGACCGAACGGGTAAAACCCGTCACCATGTGGAGACCAAGCCCCGCCTTCACATTAAGAACAGAACCCATCGTTTTGTGTGGCACTATCATCGTGCTGAATGGAACAGACTTCGAATCGATCTGGCAGTTCAAGACTGGGCATGCATGAGGCGCTGTGGGCCATCAACAGCAGCAAAACTGTACTCCAGCACAATCTGCAAACTCATGGTCTGGCATATTCCCCCACTCAGCCATTACAATAAAGCCACTGGATCAACACTGGTTCAAAGGAGAGTGTAGCAGGGCATGCCAGGTGCAGCATCAGGCATACCTAAAACTGAAGTGTCAACATGGTGAGGCGACCACACAGGACAACTTCTGTGCCAAACGGTATGAACAGCAATTGACAGATAGAGCAAAGTGATCCCGCAGCCAATGGATCCGAAATAAGATCTGCAGTCCATCCACATCCAGTCGTGCATGTTGGTGGACAATTCAACAACTCACTGGTGCAGGAGGCTCCTCCAATATCCCTTTCCTCAATGATAGAGGAGCTCAGCACATCTGTGCAAAGGATAAGGCTGATGCATTCACAATAGTCTTCAGTTAGAAGTGCCGACTGGATGATCCGTCTCGGGCTCCGTCAGTGGTCCACAACATCACAGTATCAATACCCAGCCAATTCGATTCACTCCACGTGCTATCAAGAAACGACTGGAGGCACTGGATACTGCAAAAGCAATGCGCCCTGGTAATATTCTAACAATACTACTGAAAACACCACTCTAGAATTTGCCGCTGCCTTTGTCAACCTCTTCCAGTATAGTTACAACACAGGCTTCTATCTGACAATATGCAAAATTGCCCAGTTACGTCCTGTACACCGAAAGCAGGACAAATCCAATCCAGCCAAATACCGCCCAATCAGTCTACTTTCTGTCATCAGTAAGGAGTGGAATGTGTCATCAACAGTGCTATCAAGCAACACCGATAGCACTGTTGATCAGGCACACTCACCACCATCTTTGACATTCAACGGTACGACCATCACTGAATCCTGCACTGTCAACATCCTTATGGTTACCATTGACGAGATACTGAACTGGACTCACCACGTAAACACAGTGGCTCAAAGACCAGGTCAGAGACGAGGGATATTGCGACAAGTAACTCACCTCCTGGCACACCACCTTATGTCTTCCACAAGTCAAGAGTGTGATAGAATACTCTCCCCTTGCCTGGATGGTGCAGCTCCAACAACACTCAAGAAGTTTGACGTCATCCAGGACAAAGCAATCCACTGATTGGTACCACATCTACAATCAGTTCATGCGTTCACCGCGGGTGCTCAGTATCAGAAGTTTGTACTATATACGAGATGAAATAAAGAAATTCACCAAAGATCATTAGACATCACCTTCCAAAACTAAAATCACTTCCATCCAGAAGGACAAGAGCAGCAGATACTTGGGAACACCGTCACCTGCAAAGTACACTTCAAACCACTCATCATACGCACCTGGATATATGCTGCCTTTCCTTCACAGTCGTTTGGTCAAAATCCTGGAATTCTCTCCCCCCAGCGTTGTGAGTCAACAAACAGCAAGTAGACTGCAGCGATCCAAGAAGGCAGCTCACCACTGCCTTGTTAAAGACAAATAGAATTGGGCTATCAATGCTGGACAGTCAGATAAGCCCAAGTCTCACAAATGAATTTAAAATAATCTGTCACTGCATTTAAACTGAGTACAATGTTCATGGTTGTGATTGCATTCAGAATTTCCCAATATTGGCATTTAGTTAAGATATTTAGATCAGTGCTGATATGATGATTTTTCGATTTTGTAAAGTATCTGTTTCAACATCAGCCATTAGACGTTGATACCAATATGCCATATTTAAATGGTAGGTTTATACTTGACATCAGAAAATTGATTCATTTGTGTAGAAATTATGTTATCGTTTACTACAATGAATGGAAGGGTTTTTTTTTCTTATTTAAAACATTCCCGAGCAATCATTCTGGGATTGTATCAACAATATTAAGTTTTGGTAACATTTAAAGAGTTTATTCCTATGCACAAATAAAGATGCAAACAGAAGGGAAAAGAAACTACAGGAAATTCAGAGGGTACATCGGGTATGGGCATACGGAACATGGATTAATGTTTTGTGCAGCAAAGAATGATAGGTACACATACAAAGAGAAAAAAATCAGAGTTCGAAACAGATAGAGACCTCATGCAGAGACAAAGAGTTGCAGGTACCTGTATAAGGAGTTTCCAAAACCCATTTGGGAAAGATTGGCTCTGATACACTGTGATGTTTTTGTCTGTTGTGAAAGCTTGTTATGCATTTTCTATTTTAAAGACTGTATTTGGAAGGTACACTGGTCTTCTGTGTTTAAAAAAATCAAACTGTAAGTCACGACTGTTAAACGAAATTTTAAGAAAAACGGTCCTTTCGACTGGTTAATTTTGCAATGCTGGAGTCAGAATGATACATGAAATTAAATATGGAAGATCTTTCAGATATTTGTCCAAATCGCGTTTCAAATATATACTCCAGCTCTACCAAAACATTTGAATGGATAAAATGCTAAGAAGTAGAAGGTAAATAGTTTTTACGTGAAGGTGCCATTGCTTGCAGTTTTGCGTCTCTTGTTGTGACTTCAAAATTGTCGAAGTGGATGTATGTAAGTGTGCAATGCTTATTTCGTGTATTTATAGTAATAAAAATCTCTTATTTCCAACACAATGAAAAAAGGCTGAGTGTCAGTCCAGCTTAATATTGTAGGCACATTAATGTTTTTTCTCCCCTTTCTGCATGTATTGATGCTTCTCGTGTTGTTAGTACCTCGTTCAAAACTGAAATTGATGAAAGTATTGGAATTCCAACGTATGGACAGCATATGATGTCCCCATTAAATCTTTGCCGTAAGGAATTTTATTCTTTCCTTGCACAGTCTTCACGAAGTCTTGCATTACGTATCAAATGTGGAATTTGCAATAGTGGTGAAAAACAAGTAAGTGCGAAGTAATTCCATTACTATAATTTTCTCATTCCCAAATTTCTTAAATGCCATTCACGTTCTCAATTGCTGATTCGAATGTAACATTTTCATTCACTGTCTCGGGAGTCATGGCTCAAATTGTCAGCCCAGTTTTATTTTGACCCAAAGTTTTGCAATGGTTATGAAGCTGCATTCAAAACAGCAAGTCAAAGTTGCACGCTCTGCTTCGATAGTGCCTCAGAAGTGACCTGATTGTTAACCAGACAGGAAAATTAGCATAAACTGCTGTGGTCACCTTGAAGATGATTTTCACCATTTGCGATCCATGTTCACTGTTAATTAAAGGCATTTTCGGGCAGAGTTATTTAATATTCTGCTGGCTACTTCAAATAACCGAAGGCCTCAATATTCCTGATAAGTTCAAATTTAAGCTTATCAGACGCAACAGTCATTCAGCCTGTCAACAACATAAATCAATACATGTACACTTGCACATGAACACGTGGACTCATTGACTCCAACTATGATGTGTTCTTTAGATAACAGGCAAAAAGAATACCGCAAGTGAAATGGAGAAAAGGAAAGACATCCTACAAGCATTTCACATGACTTCGTTTTCTTGTTATACGAGAGGTGCGGAGAAAGAAAGAAAGAAAAACCTGGCGAGTCGAGGAAAATGATGGAAATACGTATCTGGCAAAATGTCTTTTATCATTTGTCGTTCAAAACATAAGACATTAATGCTGCACACTTGGAACAAAGAGCATTCAAACAAAGGTTTTTAACTTTCCTTTTTTTTCAAAGCTGATCTCCTTTAACATTAGAGTCATAAATTCACAGAGATCTAGAGCACAGAATATAGCCCTTCAATCCATCATGCCCACGCTGGTGCAAACGACCTTTCTATGCAAATTCCATTTTCCAACACGCGGTCCATAGGTTTGGATGCCATGACATAGAATTAAAAACATGGAAAGCGACCCTTCACTCCAACTCCCTCGCACTGACCAGATATCGTTAACCGACCTAATTTGATTGACCAACATTTGTGAACAGTTTTGGGCACCGGAAACACGGAGGGTGTGCTGGCAGAGAGGGATTTCTGAGAGGTTTATTTACAAGGATGAAGAGCTTGTCATATGAGAAGCCGACTCTGGGCCTGATTTCCAAGGTGTGTAGAAGGATGACGGGAAGTTTATTTGAAACAGAATACGGAGAGAACTGGTTAGAGGCAATATGGAGAAGACGTTTTCATGAGTAGCAGAGACTAGGACGAGAGGACACAACCGCAGAGAGACGGGACTGCCCTTCAAAACTGAGAAGAAGAAAATGTTTATTGTTGGAAGATGTTGGCAAATGAGTGGAATTCTTTGCCTCAGAAAGCTGTCGAGGTGAGGTAATTGAGTCTTTATCAGAAAGAGACAGATAATGTCTGATTTATAAACTGGATCGAGGATTGCAGGGAGAAGGCAGGAAAAGGTGCTGAGAAACATATCAGCCATTATCGACTGGTGCTACAGAAGTTTTAAACCGGATGCCTAATTCTGCTCATGGATCTCATTGATATATAGACTTATGGCTGGCCTCCAATCCTCCAGTACCTCTAATATGGCCTCAATGGAAGTAACTTTGTTTTTTGCAATGCATTTCTCTTTCTTCCCTTGCTTGATTTAACCGTCAGAGACGCATTGAATTTTAGTCCTGGGCAATTACCTGTTTTATGCCTGCCAGACTACTCAGTATCTTCTCTGTTCCAATCCTAAATTTGATAATTCCTTCACTGACTTTCATGCTGACTTTCTGGCCATCATGTCCATTTCACTACTGAACACTGACGCAAATTATTCACTTTGAATCCGACCAGGATTTTCTTAGCTATGAAAACATTATTGTTGTGATTATTTATTGTCCTTGTGGTTTCCAGTGTTATCCTTCGATCCTTCATAAACCTGTGCAATAACTTAAAATAGCGGGACGTCCTGCTGTCGAAACCCTTTTATATCGCTGTTTTAGTCTTCCTAACCTCCTTCTTGAGTACTATCTTGCACATTCTACACTCTTCTGTGTCTTATGTTGTCTTGTGCCCGCGGTATACCCAATAATTCTTTTTTTTTACTGAATTTAAACTTCATGGTCAGGTTCACAGGAGCAGATAGGCCTTGTGGTTCCTGTGTTGAAACATATGGAAGGCTTTTCGGATGGTCAGTGAGAACTCGTTCGGCCAAATGGCCAACTCCCAAACTGTAGGGATTCCATAATTCTCTTCTAATCTATGTATTCTCGATTTTCTCCTGTTATGGGAGAGATGAACCTGAAGTATCTGCTTTCAGTCCAATATGGCCAAATCATGTTATCTTCTTAGTTTTGTTTCTCTTGGACAGTTCACGATCTAAAAAGCGCTCCAACAAATGTGATGGTTTCGTTGTTACTTTTACGTTCTGCCCAAAGGACTACAGTGAGATGAATGTTAGTCAAAGGGCAGGAGAGTAGGGTGAACAGCTGTGTTTCCACAGAGAACCATGCTGGGAACATTGTATTGTAAAGATTCAGTTACTCAATTTAATTGGGTGCCAGGGACGAACTACAAAACGAGAACGATACCGATTATTAAAAATCCCTTACTTTGTCAGCGTTTTGGGACTCAGAACTGTGAGCAACGCCTACAACAAATGAAACACAAAGTAGGGATGCTACTGAAAATTTTAAATGAAAAGAAAAAATGCTGGAGGTACACTGGAGGACACCCATGACCATTGACTCATGCAGGTCTTCAGCACAGGACAAAGGGTTATTTTGAACTACCGGGTTTGCACTGATAAAAAGCAAGCAGGTATCCATGCAGATATATACACACACACTTTTTTTCCATATGCTCCAGAATGAAGTCATATAGAATTTGAAGAGCAACGTAAGCTTTGAGGTGTGACAGGAATTGAAAATACTACAAATGAAACGTTTCCTGCCTATGAACGATCCTGTTGGAAGATGAAGCTAGCAAGAAAGGAACACAAAGTCAGAAGATGGCCAGGAGTGGAAACCTCATCTGAACACAACTGTCAGACAGACAAAAGCACTAAAATGTCCCGAGCCGTGGAACCTGCCACAGACGATAGCGCATACGTAATAGGCTAAAGCTCTATCTAAGAAGTTTATATCATCCATCACTGTCAGGCGAGGATAGAAATTCGGAACAGAAAACAATTCATTTCGTTTTAATTTGCTGGTAATATCTCGCCACTTCTGAAAGGTTTGTGCCTCTTCTCTGCTACTCACTGCCCCTCAACATGTTTGGCAATCACTTGATTCGAAAATAACGTCTACACAGGGTCTTGAATTCTGTCCTATGTCTGCACGTGACAGAACAGAGCAGCGAATTTTGATGCATGAGACATTATGTTCCTGGGTTTTCCAGCTCACCCAAAATGTTCAGAAAAACTCTCCCGTCCACCCACCAGATTCATGACTCCCTCCGCTCCTCTGCATTCTCAAGATTTTTTGGATCAGAGAACAAAAACTTCGGTCAACAGACATTAATGTTTCTGTGCATGCTCCATACACTGTCTGTAACTGCTTCCTTTCTGGATAAAAAAGATTCACTAGAAGGAACAGTGAGATTCAGTTCATCCTGGCAATGGGAAAACCGCTGACAAACTACAACTATGACAACAGCATTTAACACAATTAACAGCATCAACCCTTCCTTGACACTTCAAGTCAGCGTTGACATTCCTCACTTCAAAAGAGTGAGTGCATGCCCGCTCTATTTACCCTTCAAGAAACTGCAATCGTTTCTGTAAAATGAAAAATGTGAGTGTGTTCATTTTAGCAAACGAACTCAGTGAGTCCAATAAAGATTCATCCCTTTGCCTGACATCCTTACTGATGTACCTTGCTTCTTATGAATCAATCTGGAGGATCAGATAGGCATCTACCAGGGCAGTGGAAAAGACAAGGGGAAAATCCGTCTGGAAGCACAAGGGCAGTAGATCAACGTTCGTTCACTGTCACTGATTCAATATTCTGGAATTTCCTCATTCAGGACATTGTGAGTCAACCTGTGCACTGCAACCATTCAAGATATAAGTTCATCAGCACATTCTCAAGTCTAACTATGAACCCAGTGATGCCCATTTCCCACGAATGAATAAGAATAAAAAGAAAACTAAGCAAAAGCTCACCGACATTTGATGGCCATGGTACTTTACGCAGTCAGTTTTTCACGTCAAGTCATTTCCAATGCAAGCAAGATTCACATTTTCCACTGACCTGGCCACCAGGAAGTACATTAATTCCCATTTGGGGAATGAAGGTTCCCTGCCCTTCTACAACCACTTTTTTTATCCTTTCTTGCCAACTCAGTGAGAGCTGAGAATGAATATCTGCAAGAACTATTATTGAGGAACAGGTCAAGAACAAGCCGAGAGGCCTATTGAGAGAGTGAAATTAAAAATGGCCAGTGAGTGATCACGAAGCACTGACTATTCCGATAGTGGTAGTAGGCGGGTGATGATGACAATGTAGGTGCTACACATGAGCATGCATGCATTTTCTGACAAATCTCAACTATTCATTTATAGCAGTACACAGGGCTGACTGGTCTCTTTCTGTGCAGGAGGATCTCTGTATTCACTCCCTGCCTGCCTGTTTTGTTAATCTTCCCATGCAATTTTGTCAGTAAGATTGCGTGAGAAGATTAACAACAGTCCCAATATTAACAGGGACTGCAGAGGTTTCTGCAGCTGGAATTTAATCAAGCAAAGACTCCTTTTTTTCATTCTGAGAGCAGGATAGAGGAAATACGAGACAAATATGCTAAGCAGGGCAAGCAGTAGGGGTGCGGCATTGAGAATGGTTCCTTTGCAGCTATCATGACTAACCACAATCATGATGGATTCAATGATCATCTGCAATGAAGCAATCATCTAAAAACTTCATTTGAGCGCAATGTTGAGGGCCAGCGCTGTTCTGACCCACCAGTGAAAGAGACGGAATTCATATGCACGAGAATATTCCTGTTCAGTATCCAGTCCTTCTGACAACTGTTTCCCATTTTACGTGATTTTACACCAGTGCACGCCCAATTCAACTTCTATCGTGCAAGAATTTCCCTCGAATGATTCTGTTTAAAAACTGGACAAGAACGAAACGGGCTAGCTATGATGAGTAATTGGCATTCATTATTCGGTCAATATATTCACTTCCTTCAGTTAAAAAGATGCTGAAATTACGAAGGACTGAAATGTCCTGACACACAAATTAGAGGAAGAGTTTAATATTTTCACTCATACCCAGTGACCTTACATCTCTTTGATTCCATCGGAATTGCTTTGGATTTGGAATAAAAGGAGGAAATACATTTTATTTCGATAATTTGCCATCGAGCAATGAACGATCAATCTCTGAGAGGGATTTGAACCCCGGCTGCAGTAGGAAGAGTATTAAATGCCAACTACTCGACCAACAGCGAATTAACAACATGCTACCGACATTGTTCTTTGCCACTTGTTTTTTTTTTTCAAAACTAGCCTCTTTGCTCCTCCAGACCTTGTCTTCCCATGGAAATGAAACAATTCCGTTATCTGTACCAATAACAATTGCTGTTCCCTCGAACATGATATGTATGCTTTCCATCGGATAGTTGTGAAAGCCTGCATTCTTTGAACTAGATTTTGCTCACTTCCCCAAATGTGTCTCAGTGTCACACTGTTGTATATGTCCCTGGAAGACCATCCGGGAATGTTTTCAGAGGCTAGGATGCAGGACTTGCTGATCTATCCGTAAAGGCGATAAAATGAAAACTGAAGAAAATCTCCTGTTGCATCTATCTTCCTGATATTTTTTTTGTATCGTTTTAATAAGAAATCGCACAATGGATGTGACAAAAGGTTGATTTATACATTTAAGACGACACTTTATAACTTCAGCAGAATTGGCGTTACAAGGAAAAGGTGGAATATTGGCAATAACAAAATCTCAGAGAAACTGGACAGTCATGTTGGTCTAAGTGATTCCGTCTGAAACATTTCGTGATTCTCAAACCTCCACTGGGAAGTCGCTTGAGATCTGAAATTGATCCTTTCATCCGCGTCGCCAGTCCTGTCCTTAGTGCTGGTGGTAGGAGAGAGTATAGTGTCAGATTGCTCAAACGTTCCTCATATGTTAAGCCTTACTTTCCTGGGATCATTCTCGTGACCGTCCACTGGGCACACAGGGTCAATGCATCCTTCCTGAGGTATGGCGCTAACATTGCTCCCAATACTCGAACTGTGGTATGACCAGTATCGAAATTTGATCTGATACCGAACCAAGGTTCCTGGCTCTGTGAAGCAACAGTGCTATCAAATTAGCAACTGCGACACAAGTGGATTCGGGATGAAAAGCCACTTCATGCAATTTGATCAGCTGTTTGTCCACATCAATGCAGATGACAGAAATTGAATTCAAGAAAAAAAAAACAGAAATTAAGAGTCTCATGATGACAGAGAATCCATTATCGACTATTGGAGCGAAATTATCTGATTCATTAATGTCCTTCACAGAAGGAAACTACCATGCTTACCTGGTTTCGCCGATATGTAGTCATAGGTTTCTGGAAATCTGTCGATCTCTAAATCAAATATGCACAACAACTCGGGGAGTAAACATATGCAGTGGCCGTGACTTGCCTTGGGTACATCGGCGATCTTAACTACTGTTTCCATGAGTGACACTCAAAACAAGACTTCTCATGAAATTGTGAGGAATTTTCGAGCATTAAACAGGAACAATCAACTTTATGCGAATGGATGATGATTGAATATTCAATTGGATTTCGAATAAAATGGTTTTGAAATTGGAGTCCAAAATTGGCGACAGAACAAGAAAAAAACAAGAATCACAGAAAATCAAACTATTTTCTACAAGGATCAAACAGCCAAGATAATTCGACTGTGTTCTGACATAAATGGTTTCAGGTCAAAGATTGTTTAAATAGTTTTGCATTTATTGTAAAACAAAAGTGTTGTGAATGACTGATTAATCATTGTCATCTGGCTACTTCTAGAAGCCCAGAGATTGAAATGTAGAAATTTGAATGGAATAGAGAAGAAAACAATATCACGAATTTGAGGCACAAATGAAATGATTATGGGGTTTGATGCTATCATGTAAAGGTGTTGAAGACGTCAGATGATATGTGGACCTTCATAATGGACGGAATGATCTGGAGGTTCTGGACTTGGTGTGGACAAAACAAAAAGCACACAAGCATCGTATAAGTGTTGGTCTAGGACCTGGTGTTATATGATTTTTAACTTCATGATAGAAGGATAAAATAGAAGAGCAGGGATGTCTTGCTGCTTTGGCATAGGGTCATATTGAGATCACAGGGTATTTTGGCTGCGGAGGGAATGCAACGAATGTTTGCTAGACTGATACCTGGGATAGGAAGGCTATCATATAAAGAGAGACTGGATCAGTTAGAGCTGTATGTAGTGCCGCTAGGAACAGTGAAGGGCATCTCATCGAAGACTGTGAACATCTGGCAGGAGTCACCAAAGATAATGATTCCAGAACTAAGTCAGTCTCCAAGAGTCGAATGGACTATTCCTGCTTCAAATTACTATGCTTCTAAATAGACTCCCAACTGGGTTGGGGACCAAATCGCGTTGTGATCACATGCCCTGAATAATGATCAGGAGACAGACATCGGCAAAGATTCCCATGAACGTTTCCTTTCTCATCGCAGGTAACCATGAAAATCAAAGCTTTCGGCTTATCTCCATGTACGAACCGCTATCGTCTCTGTCAAGAAATGCTACTGGGAAGGCTTCAGGTCTCGGCATATTGCACGCTAAAATATCAAGAAGGTAAATAATTCATTTATCAAAACATAAACACCACCTGAGCCACAACGGCTCGGATCTGCTTGTTACGAGGACGTCCATACAACCTAACGAATTAATGAGGTCTCCAGAGCCTGTAATGAGTTATAAAAAGCACAATTTTTCACTGAAATTCTGGACGAGCTCACAGCATCTAATAAAAATGCATGAAGCAGTAAAAGGCCTGCTGTTTGCCATTTACTATCCCGTAATTGCAGTAATCGGAGTTCCAGGTGAGGTACTGTACCTAGTTAGAGACTGCATGAATGTTCGGTGAGCAACATTGAATGAGACACTTTATTAGGAACGCTTTACCACTTTTCAGGTACTCTCTATCCGAGTTAATGTCTTCTCAATTCACCTTCACCAGTCCAGTGGACTTCCTTTCACTGTGATAATTGTTTTTCATCACACTTGCATTACTTCGGTTTTTCAACCTCATGATCTCTGCCACTTCAATCATTTTGACAAAATTTGGCGGGTTTAATCTGTAACTTCTCCACGTTATTCAAATTCTAAATTCTAAATCACAAGGCTTCTTCATTATTCCCTGCAATTTGATGTTCAGTAATATTCCATCTTCTGAAACGAATGCAATGTCATTGATCTAATTATGTAATTCGTCCAGTTTAGTGTTGTATCTTGCTCGGTCAATGTAATTCTAATTGGTTCTATTTCTGCAGTGGATTTGCATAATGCGTTCGTGGCGTCAATTCTATTCTACGTTGGCATTGAATCTGTGCATGTGGGTGAATTAAAGAATGCTTATTGTTGTGCAAATGAGTTCTGTCGTCGCACTGAAGTTTGCATTTTATTACCACAGTGCAAATTATGTCGTGTTCTGTAATTCATTTCAGCTGTCCATAATTTGTCACATCGTTCACAGTGTGTAGTTGCTGATTTATTATGGCATTGACAACTACAGAAAATAAATATAATGATTCAATAATTGAGAAGCATGAACAGTAGAATAATGCATCAATAAATTTAAATATGGAAAATGAAAAAGGGGAAGCATATGACACCGAGATAATGACCAAATGTCTTTTCAACATCTGTCTGCATATATTTGATCACATTTCCGTTGCCAAATTATCCTGAGATGGAACGTGAATCCAAACGTTCCGACCCGAGGTAATGAAGTTACCCCTGCAACAACAACCTGAAATGACTTCTAGATAAGTATTGTGATCATAGCATTTTGATGGATCACTGATATATTTTTGCTTTGTTCTCAGCCTCCCCAAAACTCAGTCCTTCAGTATTATTATCCTTCACAGCATTCGCTGTTGTTGAGGGTTCTTTAATGACTGGTTTCCTTGCTTTTCATTTTCTCTTCACCCCCCCACCCCAGAAATGCTCACACTCATTTTAATCATATTCTCCAGTTTGAGTAAAATCCTACAATAGTACGATCTTTCGTAGCCATGATGAATGGATTCTGCCTTTAAGTGTCTACTCAACACTGAAATTATTGAACCAGAAAGTGAAGCGCGTGCATTGGGCGACATTTTAAAAGAGCGTTTCATTGTTTGCACTTTGCCATCTGTAGTTGTACTCCATCCATTCAATGCCGACAAATTCCAATTTATTCCTCTGTGCTGGAGCTCAAATTTTCAACTGAGCTCCACAAAGCATTTCCTTTTAACAAAATTGAAGATAAAATTATTGTCATTTTGCATTACGCTTGACCTGAATATTTTTTTCAGCATCTTCAACATCTACTGGTAGTTCAACAATCAATCATTTAAAACATCATTGTTGGGTGTGCAGTGTAACATATTAAATGTCCATGTTGATTTAATTCCTTATTATCAGTTACACCAGCTTTAGCTAATTCAAAACTTCCTGCACTTTTCTGTACTGTTTCCAAGTCAGTTCTGCCTTCTTCAATGTTAGAAGACATTAAGCTAATTTTGCAATGTATAGACCTTTGCTGTTCTTTCTCATCTGGATGCTCTGATAAATTAGATAAATAGGTTTGGCGAGATTGCAGCACAATTCACATTGAAGTTTTGCATCATGAAAGTCTCAAATTTACGAACTATCATTGAAGAAGAATGACTTATTTTGGAATTAAAATTTGTAGCATTCATCTTCTTTCTATCTCTGTCTGTTACAGCTAACTTAACAGTTATTGTGATCCTCTCTCGAAGAAGGTGCGGTATTTCCGCATGCATCACTTATTATCTGGTGTCAATGGCGGTATCAGATCTCATGGTCATAGTGACAGCTGTCATATTAAACCGTGTTGCTGGAATTTATTTCCCTTTCAGTTTTCTCTCCATCACGCCCGTGTGCAGTTTGTGCTCTGCATTCAATTATGGATCTATTGATAGTTCTACATATTTAACAGTTGCTTTCACCATTGATCGATTTATAGCCATCTGTTCTCAGACGCTCAAAATAACATATTGCACCAGGAGAATGGCGATGCGCATTGTAGGAATTGTGATCATATTAAGTTGCATGAAAAATGCATTTTTGTACTTCATATATGAACCGAGGTACATGGTAAAAAATATACCCTGGTTCTGTAACATAAAAGATATGTTTTTCATTTCACTTGCATGGACTGCATACGACTGGATTCGTTCAATTTTAACCACTTGTCTCCCATTCATTCTGATTTTACTGCTCAATGTTCTGACCGTCAGATGCATTCTCGTGGCTAATAGAGCCCGCACGAGACTCCAGAACCAGAATATCGGAAAAAATCAGAGCGATGCAGAGCTAGAGAAGCGGAAAAAGTCAATTGTTTTGCTCTTTGCCATTTCAGGAAGTTTCCTTCTGTTCAATGCATTGTACTTTATAACAATCCTGTACGTCCGCATTGGGAATCTTACGTATGCTTCGCGTTCTGACTTTAATAATCTCCCTTTTGTTCTCAATGAAAGTGCAATTATGCTTCAGTTTTTGAGTACCTGCATGAACCCATTTATTTATGCTGGAACTCAGAATAAGTTCAGGGCTGAGTTAAACAATATGGTGCAACATCCTTGGAGACTTTTACTCAAAAATCTGAAGATCTGAAGGTAGGCAATATAGAGAGAGCACAGAGTTATTGTCAATAAATTAGTAGTCTAGAGTTTCAGACTGATACTGAGAGCATACGTTGTGAAATGGGTCAATAAAGTAGGTCTCAATGACAGTGATTTCCAAGCTCCCACACAACCCCAACCTCATTCAGCGAAGGCTTCCAGGGAGGGAAGTTTGCAAAGTTGACCTGATTGTGTCTGTGTGTGACCACAATTCCTCTGAAATGTGATTGACTGTGAACTGAAATAGTAGAGGAAATAGTTCAATTTAAGGGCCATTGCGCCAATTGATATGACACTGAGATCGAAGCTTTGTGTTCATTAAATCGAAACACCCAGAAAAGCTCGTCTCAGCTCATCCTCTGTTAAAATGTGAGTGAGTGACAGACTAACTACTTCCACTATTGAAAAAAAAATGACAATTCATTTGCCTCGTACAATACTGAACAAAACGGCTGACAAACATAACACTCTTTCTCCTAACTGAACACAATCCAATCAACATGTTGTTCCTGTAACACACGTATTAACCATTACATTAACTTTATCTCAAGTCCACACAGTGTCTGTTTCCCCCCGCCTTCTATCTTCCTCCTGCTGATCTCCCTTCTTCTTTCCCTTTACTGTGAGTATATTTTAGAGGAAAAAGATACCGTTTAAATAGAGAAAGTTTTCTAATACTTAATTTGAGAGCAGGATTTTAAATGGGTAGTTAGTTCTCCGGGTCAACAGCAGTTGCTCTTCCAATTAGTGGCAGTCGGATTGATGAATTGTACATGTTTTTATATCACCCAATGTCTTTTGATGTCATTTATCCGATGTTGTCAAAACAATACATTCACAGTCGATTAGATTTTGCTATCTTCGGCATAACTTGAAGTACTTGGTTAAATTTGAATTGTTGTCAAAACAGCAACCAAAACTTTGGGCAGCTGAGCCTACACTTTACGTTTGCATCAATATTCAGAAAATACGCTCTACTTCAAAGTGGTCATACATGCCTTCGACTTCGTAACACAATGACTGTTGCCTTTGACAGCAATTGCCCATCAAGTAATTGAGGGGTGCACAGTAAGATGTATAAACAGATTGACTGGGATATATCTTTGATGAGAACTGCTTGCGTTCTGTAATTAAAGGAGAATGCAACACAATTTGATTTTACTTTCTCATATTCAGCTGTATTACCACTTTTTTAAGGTTGTTACTAACATGCTAAATAAATCGCCATTCCAAGGATGAGTATAATATGCCATTTTGGCAAATCTGAAAGTGTAAGCAGGCAAAATCCAACAGAGAGGACACCGGGAATCTTATTTATTCGTGTGTTTAATTTGTAAAATGCTAAACCGAACATATCAATGATTTTCGATCCTTGAGACGATTTTAATGCTTTTTGATACCAAATGGAAGCACAAGTATGTTAACAAAAAGTGAAGATGAGCTATTTGAGAAGAGATTGTGTACAGTTCTGGCATCCCCATTCCAGGATGGATGTGCAAGCATTGGAAAAGATGCAGAGGAGATTTACCAAGATGTTGCCTGGTCTGGAGGGAAGGTCTTATGAGGAAAGGCTGAGAGAGTTGGATCTGTACTCATTGGAAAGAAGAAGGCAAAGGAGGATTTGATAGAGACAGACAAGATGATCAGAGGATTAGATAGGGTAGACTGTAAAAGACTTGCACTCTCCTCTCAGACCTATCACCTCCATCCCCACCCCCATTCACCTATTATACTCTATGTTACTTTCTCCCCACCCCCACGCCCTCTCATTTATCTCTCCACTCTGCAGGCACCTGCCTCTATCCCTGATGAAGGGCTTTTGCCCGAAACGTCGATTTTTCTGCTCCTCAGTTGTCCCGTGATCTGCTGTGCTTTTCCTGCACGATTCTAATCGAGACTCTGGTGTCCAGCATCTGCAGTCCTTGTTTTTACCTAGTTAATTTTAACCCTACTGCGAATCCTCTTGTAAGGATGCCTGCCTTGATTAAGTTTTCCCACTCTCTCTACAAGAATCTCAGTGAGTCTCTCTCTCTCACTGCAACCCCCAGGTCATCTCCTCTGCCCTGAAGCTCTTGAACCATGTCCTGAAACAGACTCGCTACCACAGCATCTTCCGCCTCGGAACACTTCAACCTCAGGATATCAATGTGGACTTCACAAGTTTCCACATTTCCCCACCCCATCTCACTTCAGATCCAACCTTCCAGCTCAGCACCGTCCCATGACCTGTCCTACCTGCCTATCTTCCTTTCCACCTTCCACTCCACTCTCCTGTCTGACCTAGCACTTTCATTCCCACCCCCATACACCCATTGTAATCTTTGCTACCTTCCCCACCCTCCTCTCTGACCTATCACCTCCATCCACACCCCCATTCACATTGTACTCTGTGCTACTTTCTCCCCAACCCCACCCCACTACCTGCTAACGTAGTCAACTCAGCCACATTAGGGAAATTTAAACAATCCTTAGATAAGCACATGGATGATTTTGGGATAGTATAGGGGACGAGATGAGAATAGTTCACAGGTCGGCGCAACATCGAGGGCCAAAGGGCCTGTTGTGCGCTGTAGTGTTCTATGTTCCATCCTCAGTGCCACTCACTGAAACAGTGGGCATTGCTGAGATAAGAGCAGAAAGAGAAGAGTAAGCCATTCAGTCCCTCGAGTCTCTTCCACCACTTATTGAAATCATGACTGACTTTTGCCATGACTCCATGTATCTGCCTCTGATCCCTAACCGTGAATTACTTATAGTTACAGTGAAAAACATCTCGGCTTGAAAACTACAAAAATATCAAACGTTAACTGCCTTCTGTGAAAGAGTTTTTTTCAACATCTCATCCCCCTCTGTGTGTCGAAGCGCTTCCTAGCTTGTCTCCTGACTGACTGGACCAAATACATAGAATACATAGAAAGAATACAGAGAAGAATACAGCGCAGTACAGGCCCTTCAGCCCTCGATGTTGCGCTGATCCAAGCCCACCTAACCTACACTAGTCCACTATCCTCCATATGCCTATCCAATGCCCGCTTAAATGCCCATAATGAGGGAGAGTCCACCACTGCTACTGGCAGGGCATTCCATGAACTCACGACTCGCTGAGTAAAGAACCTACCCCTAACATCTGTCCTATACCTACCACCCCCTTAATTTAAAGCAATGCCCCCTTGGAATAGCTGACTCCATACGTGGAAAAAGATTCTCACTGTCAACCCTATCTAAACCCCTAATCATC
>NC_057753.1:2880405-2887317 GCF_004010195.1 Chiloscyllium plagiosum
GCAGTTTTGAGCAAAGTGCAATGTAAATCTGCAAGTACACATTCACCACACAAAATATATGTGTGCCTCACACTTAGCTACATTGAACTCCATTTGCCATCTTTCTGCCCAGTTCTGCAGCTTATCTATATCCCGCTGTAACCTGCCATATCCTTCCTTACTGTCTACAACTCCTCCGACTTTCGTATCATCCGCAAACTTTCTCACCCAACCTTCTAACCCCTCTTCCAGGTCATTTATAAAAATGACAAACAGCAATGGTCCCAAAACAGATCCTTGCGGAACACCGCTAGTAACTGCACTCCAAGATGAACCTTTGCCATCAACTACTACCCTCTGTCTTCTTCCGGCCAGCCAACTCCTAATCCAAACCTCCAACTCACTTTCAATGCCATACCTCCGTATTTTTTGCAGTCGTCTACCATGGGGAACCTTATCAAATGCCTTACTAAAATCCATATACACCACCTCTACTGCTTTCCCCTCGTCCACCTCCTTAGTCACCTTCTCAAAGAATTCAATAAGGTTTGTGAGGCACGACCTGCCCTTCACAAAACCATGCTGACTATCCTTGATCACATTATTCCTTTCCAGATGTTCATAAATCCTATCCCATACAATTCTCTCTAAGACTTTGCCCACAACAGAAGTGAGACTCACCGCCCTATAGTTACTAGGGTTATCCCTCCTCCCCTTCTTGAACAAGGGAACCACATTTGCTCGCCTCCAATCTTCTGGCACTATTCCTGTAGACAACGAAGACATAAAAATCAAGGCCAATGGCTCTGCAATCTCCTCCCTTGCTTCCCAGAGAATCCTAGGATAAATGCCATCAGGCCCAGGGGACCTATACAAAGGCTATTTCCCCAGTTCTTCAAGCTCCACACAATTGAAATTCTTACTCTTTACCGAACTTGTCTTTTTCATTTTAATGTCTTGAAAACAGCAATCAGATCACTTCCTGAGCTTCCAAATTCGAGATAATATATCTGGAGACACACATTCTGTACGAGACGCTTGATATTGTCGTTGGGCTCCCTTGTTTGTCTCGATATATCTTAAATGACGCTATCGTTTCCGCCCCTATCACCTTCACTGCAACGCATTGCAGGCACCCACCAAACTCCATGTCAAGGAATTTACACGCATATCTCCCCTAAACATTTCCCCTCTCACTTTGAATGCGTGACCCCTAGTAATTGAGTCCCCCTCTATGGAAAAAAAAAATCTTGTTATCCACTGTATCTATACCTCTCATGATTTTGTCGAACTTAATCAGGTCCTCACTCAACCTTGGTCGTTCTAATGAAAACCATCCTAATCTACTCAACCTCTCTTCATAGCTAGCGCCCTCCATGTCAGGCAACATCCTGGTGAACTCCCTTTGCACTGTCTCCAAAGCATCGACATCCTTTTCATAATGTGGTAACCAGAAATTTACGCAATATTCCAAACGTGGCCAAAGCAAAATCCGATACAACTGTAACATGGCCTGCCAACTCTTGTACTCAATACCCCGTCCAAGGGAGGAAAGCATGCGGTATAACGTCTTGATCACTGTATTGACTTCCATTGCCACCTTCAGGGAACAATGGACCTGAACACTCAGATTCCTCTGTACATCCATTTTCCCCAGGACGTTTCCATTTACCGGAAAGTTCACTCTTGAATTGGATCTTCCAAAATGCATCACCTAATATTTGCACGAATTGAACTCCATCTGCCATTTCTCTGCCCAACTCTCCAATCTATCCATATTCTGCTGTCTTCTCTGACAGTCCCTTTCACTAGCTACCACTCTACCAACTTATTGTCATCTGCAAACTTGCTAACCAGACCACCAAAACCTTCCTCCAGATTATTTATGCATATCACAAACAACAGTGGTCCCAGCACAGATCCCTGTGCAGCACCCACTGGTCACATTTGTCCATTTTGATGAATTCCCTTTCCATTACTACTCTCTGTCTCTTGCTGCTCAGCCAGGTTTCTTTCCATCTACCTCGTACAACCTGGACCCCATGCGAATTCACTTTCTTCATCAGCCTACCAGGGGAACCTTATCAAACGCCTTACTGAAGTTCATGTCTATGTCATCTCCAGCCCTTCCCTCATCAATCAACTTTGTCACTTCTTCAAAGAATTCTATTAAGTTGGTAGGTCATGATCTTCCCTGCATAAAAACCATACTGCCTATTACTGATATACCCAATTTCTTCCAAATTGGAACAGATCTTATCCATCAGTATCATCTCCAACAGCTTCCCTAAAACTGACGTTGGGCTCATCTGTCTACAATTACCTGGATTATTCCTGCTACTCTTCTAAACAAGGGGCAACATTACCAATTCTCCAGTCATCCGGGATGTCACCCATTTTCAAGGATGCTGCAAAGATACCTGTTAAGGTCACAGCTATTTCCTCTCTCGCTTCCCTCAGTAACTTGTGATCAATCCCATCCAGACTTGGGGACTTGTCCACCTTAATGCCTTTTTCAATACCCAACACTTCCTCTCTCCTTATGCCGATTTGGTCGAGAATAATCAAACATCTATCCCCAACCTCAGCATCCATCATATATCTCTCCTTGGTGAATACCGATTCAAAGTACTCGTTAAGAATCTCTCCCATTTTCTGGCCCCATGAGTAACTTTCTTACTTTCTGTTTGAGTGGGCAAATCGTTTCTCGAGTTACACTCTTGCTCCTTTCATATGAATAAAAGGCTTTGGGATTTCCCTTAACCCTGTTTGCCAAAGATGTCTCATGACCCCTTTTAGCCATCTTCAAAACTCGTTTCAGATTGATCCTGTATTCCTGATATTCTTTCAAAGCTTCGTCTGTTTTCAATCGCCTAGACCTGATCTATTGGCCCTTTTTCCGCGGTTAACCAGTCTCACAATTTCATCTGTCATCTGTTTAGGGAACAGGAGCGGAAGCTGGATGAGCTTTGAGCCATTAGGAAGGCAGAGCCTGTGATAGACAAGAGTTACAGAGAAACAGTTAGTCCTAGGCACGAAGAAAGCTGGATAACTGTTCAAACGGGGAAAAGCATTCAGTGGAGGGATCCTTTGTGGTCATTCCCCTGAAAAACAAGTATACCGTTTTGGACAATCATTGGGTGGACGACTTACCAAGGGTGTATAGTGGGGTGCAGGTATCTGGCGCAGAGTCTTTCTCTGTTGAACAGAAGGGAAGAAGGAAAAGGAGGAGAGTGTTAGTCATTGGGGACTCAATAGTTAGAGGATCAGATAGAAGGTTTATTGGGAACGAACGAGGTTGTTGTGTTGGCTCCCAGGTGTCAGAATCCGTGATGTCTCGGGTCATGTCTTTGGGGTCCTGAAGGGAAAGGGAGACAAGCCCCAAGTCGTGATCCACGTAGGTACCAATGACATAGGTACCAAGAGGGATAGGGATGTCAGGCAGGTTTTCGGGGAGTGAGGGTGGACGCTGAGAGCTAAAACAAACAGAGTTGTTATCTCTGATTTGTTACCCGTGCCACGTGATAGCTCGGCAAGGAGTATGATGAGACATCCACACGTGGCTGCATGGAAGGTGCAGGAAGAAGCGTTTAAGGTACGTGGATAATTGGGGTTCATTCTGGAGAAGGTGGGACCTTTATAAACAGGACAGTCTTCAATTGAACCAGCGGGATACTAATATCCTGAGTGAGAAATTGTTGTCATTTAGGTAGGTTTAAATTAGCTCAGTAGGGAGATGGGAACCTGAGGTGTGGTTCTCGTGCACAGGAGTATGAGAGTCGGGAGGGCATGGACAGGATTTCGGGGTCACATGTGTGTGCTGGCGGACTGCAAGCTGGTTCGAAGTATGTCTACTTCAACGCCAGAAGCATCCGAAATCAGGTTGGTGAACTTGCAGCATGCATGCGTACCTGGGACTTCGGTCTTGTGGCCATTTCAGACACATAGATACAGCAGGGCCAGGCATGGGTGTTGCAGGTTCCAGGGTTTAGATCTTTCATCAAGAACAGACAAGGCGGTTAATGAGGGAGAATTAAAAATCACACAACACCAGGTTATAGTCCAACTGGTTTAATTGGAAGCACTCTAGCTTTCAGAGCGCCGCTCCTTCATCACAATGACCTGATGAAGGAGCGGCACTCCGAAAGCTAGTGTGCTTCCAATTAAACCTGTTGGACTATAATCTGGCGTTGTGTGATTTTTAACTTTGAACACCCCAGTCCAACACCGGCATCTCAAAATAATGAGGGAGAGGTGTGGCCTTGTTTGTCCAGGATAGTATAACGGTGGCTGAAAAGAACTATTGACGAGGACTCGGCTACTGAGGTAGTCTGGGCTGATGTTAGGAATAGGAGAGGAGAGGTCACACTGCTGGGTTCTTTTTAGTAGGCATCTGCAGATTTCCAAGGAGGTGAATGAGAGGATTGGCAAAATGCTTGTAGGTAGGAAAGGAACAGGGAAAGGAATGGGGGACTTTAACTTCCCGAATATTGACTGGAAATGCTGTAACTCTAGTATATCGGATGGATCACTTTTTGTCCAATGTGTGCAGGAGGGTTTCCTGTCACAGTACGTCGAAGGTCGGACAAGACGGGAAGCCACATTGGATCTGGTGCTTGGTAATGAACCAAGCCAGGTATTTGATTTAGTGGGAGGTCAGCATTTTGGAGAGAGTGACCATAGTTCAGTTACATTTAGTTTAGCGATGGAAAGAGATAGGTACATGCCACAGGGCAAGAGTTATCGATGGGGCAAGGGCTATTATAACCCGATTAGGCAAGACTTAGGACGCATAGAATAGGGTATATGGGGACAATTGAATTTTTTTAAGAATCAGGTATTGCATGTCCCTTATAGGTATGTCCCTGTCAGGCAGGGAGTAAGATGGAAAGAGATAGGTACATGCCACAGAGCAAGAGTTATCGATGGGGAAAGGGCTATTATAATGCGATTAGGCAAGACTTAGGACGCATAGAATTGGGTATATGGGGACAATTGAAATTTTTTAAGGATCAGGTATTGCATGTCCTTTATGGGTATGTTCCTGTCAGGCGTGGAGGAAGTGATAAGTTAAGGGAACCGTGGTTTACTACAGAAATTGTATCTCTTGTTAAGCAAAAGAAGGAGGCTTATGTGACGATGAGACGAGGTGGTTCAGATGAGGCGATGGAGATTTTACAGATTAGATAGGAAGGATTTAAAGAGAGAGTTAAGAAGAGCAAAGGGAGGATATAAGCAATCTTTAGCTAGTAGAATAAAGGAGACCCCTCATCCATCTTTGGTATGTGAGGAATAAAAGGATTAGTAGGGTAGGAATAGGCCCAGTCAAAGACGGAAGTGGGAAGTTGCGTGTGGACCCTGTGGAGATTGGAGAGGTGCTAAACGAATATTTCTCTTCTGTTTTCACTCAGGGAAAGGAAAACATTGTAGAGTAGAAGAATGAGATATGTGATATTAGACTACAAAGGATCGAGGTTAGTAAGGGAGAGGTGCTAACAATTTTAGAAGAGGTGAAAATAGACAAGTCTACTTGGTCGGATGCGATTTATCTAAGGATTCTCTGGGAAGCTAGGGAGGAGATGGTGGAGCCTTTGGCTTTGATCTTTGATTCGTCATTGTCTGCAGGTTTAGTACCAGAGGACTGGAGGAATGCAAATGTTGTACCCTTGTACAAGAAGGGCATTGGAGATGATTCAGGTAATTATAGAGCAATGAGCCTTACGTCTGTTGTATGAAAAGTTTTGGAAAGGATTATAGGAGATAGAATTTATAACCATCTAGCAAGCATTAATTTGATTTCAGATAGTCCACATGGCTTCGTCAAGGGTAGGTCATGTCTCACAAACCTCAGTGAGCTTTTTGCGAAGATTATCAATCGTGTGGATGAGTGCCGCCGCACTTGGAATATTATGGACAGTTCTGGTCGCCCCATTACAGGAAGGATGTGGAAGCATTGGAAAAGTTGCAGAGGAGATTGGCCAGAATCCTGCCTGGTCTGGAGGGAAAGTCTTATGAGGAAAGGCTGAGAGACCTGGGTGTATTCTCATTGGAAAGAAGAAGGCGAAGAGTGGATTAGATATAGATGTACAAGATGATCAGAGGATTGGATAGGGTAGGCAATTAAAGTCTTAGTCCTAGAATGATGACGTCACCTTGTACAAGAGGGCATATTTGCATAGGTAAATGGGTGGGTAGAAAATTGAAGGTTACCAAGCAAATGCAGGCAATTGGATATATTGGAATCTATTATGGGGCACCATAATCAGCATGGACCAGTTTGGGCCGAAAAGCCTGTTTCAATGCTGCATTACTCTATGAGTGTATGACTCTCGAGGCAACGGAGTCAAGTACTGACAGGTTGGACTAGTTTAGTGCGGGAAACATGGTCTGCGTGCACAAATTGGACTGAGGGTTTTTCTTCCTTGTTGTATGAAGCTATGACTCCATGATAGATGGTCCTCAAGAAATCTGGCAATGTACCTTTTTTATACTGTATAGGTTTTCCTCGCCACATTCCGCAATTCTGCATTTTCCTCCAATTTGATTTTTACGTTACAGCAGTGACGACACTTCCATGGCACTTGTTTCTCTTAAAATCATCTTTGAAGGTCCTGAGATAGTTAACAGGCTATATTTATAAATAAGCCGGTCATTCTCTCTGTCAGTCATTATAACTGAAAATACAGATGTGTTTATGTAATATATACATATCTTTGAGCCTCTACTTGCCTCCGAGGTCACTATGCTTATGTTCACCGCTTTATCTGTCTCTATCTTGCTATGTAATCTGTTAACCCGTAGGTCTCATCAGCTTTGTTTATTTTTCTCTGATGCTCATTGTTTCCTTCTTATTGAAGATTCTCTGGGATGAAATACATCGCTCTAGTGACTATAGTGAAATCAGAGGTGTTTACAATTTCCTCTTTGCTGCGA